>NW_015538055.1:3634690-3643848 GCF_001515605.1 Sinocyclocheilus anshuiensis
TTTTTTTTTTTTTTTGCATTAGCTTATAGGTAGAAGAATCTTTTACTATTTAACCAAATTATAAATATGAGACAGATTGCTACTATAAGGAGGTTCTGGTCGCCTGTGCTGATATTACTCTGGTCTGAGGGACAGTATGGAGATCAGGTGATAATTTTCTCTCTGACAGCAGCAGCAGAGTTCACATTCCCAAGTCTCAGAGTGTCTGAGAGTGTGATTTTCTCACCCTCTTGAGTAGCTTTATTCTTCACTGTCTCTTTACATGTGATCAGGCGCCAGATAAATGGGTCATGCATGCTTTTATGCTCAATAGAGCTTTAGTCTTATATTTAATATCTTGTGATGTTTAGTGCTAGTGTAAACGGTTTCATAACTTCTGTATCTACTGTAAAGGGATAATCCACCTAAAAATAAAAATGATGTCATTATTTACTCACCCTCAAATTGTTCCAAACCTCTGAGTTTCTTTCTTCTCTTGAACACAAAAGAAGATATTTTGAAGAATGTGGGTAACCAAACTATTACTACCATAGTATGGAGAAGAAAAAAAAAACATTACTATGGAAGACAATGGGGACCATAAAGTGTTTGGTCACCCACATTCTTCAAAATATCTTATTTTGTGTTCAGAAATTAATATAGGTTTGGGACAACATGTGAGTGAATAAATAATGACAGAAATTAAATTTTCGGGTGAACTATCCCTTTAATTGCAGTTGCAGCATGTAGACTACTGTCCGTTTAAGACCTGCACGCATCTAATATACAGGCACGCATCCATTTCTCTCAGGTGTTTACTTTCATTTTAAACATAATTAACTGAGTCTATACATAAACCTTGTGTGTTTTGACAGTATTAGCACAAAACATAACTTAGTTCAGTAATCAGGCACTGTTTGACGGGCTTTTTTGTGCGCGTGCTTTGGGAGTGCTCAGAAAAAGCGCTTGTCAGAACAGCACACGAATGAAACGTTTAACCAGTAAGGCTTTAAAAGGGTCATATGATGTTGCTAAAAAGAACATTATTTTGTGTATTTGGTGTAATGAAATGTGTTTATGCGGTTAAGATATTTCTTCAAAAGCAGATCGTAGAGACATATCGTCCACGATCAAAAATCTTCATATCGCACACCCCAACCCTCGGCAGAATTCGCGGACCGGGGGCACGTAACGTAGCCTTTCTCCACATATAGTGCGATCTGAACCCTAAACACGTTTTGTCAAAAAAGCCGGTTTTGTCCACTTTCAAGGCATCGCGAGTTCACATTTTACTGCAGAAGCCGACAAGCGCCATTGTTGTTTTTGAACAGAAGCCGACAAGTCCATTTTAGCGAATCAGCGTGCTGTATTCAGGTCAGGTGACAAGGCTACTTTCACTTTGAAAAGACGTGCTAGCTGAGAGGAGTTTCTTACAAAGATTAAACGAGTGTTTTTTTAAACTCTAAAACATGAAATGTGGAGTTATCTGCTTTTGCCAAAAAACGAAATGTGGAGTTATCTGCTTTTGCTATAAAACACACTTTTAATATGTAAAAAAACATAGCCTACTTTAAATGAACTTTAATTTGGTAAATTACCTGTATTTGTTTAAGTTATTATTACTTAATCAAAACAACCCAACTGCAGTTTGATTGATATTACTTGGAATGCGCAATAAAAAAACGTGATTTCAGAAAATAAAATTTAAAAATTTAAATGAAAATTATCGGTTTTTGCAAATGAACTCTTCATATGTATATATATATATATATATATATATGTGTGTGTGTGTGTGTGTGTGTGTGTACGCACATGTAAACAGTAATTTAATCAAATTATATTATAAGGCACTCAAAGCCATATTACATTTTGAATATGATCATGATGGAATGGGTTGCAGACACCAGTCCATTTTTTTAACAACAGCCTTGTTTACAATATAGCCTCTAGTGTTGCATGCATTGTGTCATAAAGAGCACAGGAAACAACAGGTTCAGAAAAGATAAGCGCTTCAACTTTATTACACATCAAGGTTCCAGAAGATACCATTCTTCTAAATAGGGGGCGGGGAGGGGTTTACACAGCCCTCTCCTTACTGCTGGTCATTTCATTCATTGAAAACAAACATATTTGTTTACATGTGCATACATCCATTCATCTGTATATACACTCATATTGTTTACATGTTTCAATTCATTCATTCATTCAAGAAGACCAATCATCTGCTTGCTTTGAGCATCCATAAAACCAAACAGCCCTTGTCAGTCCAATATCCACCTATCATCGGTTTTTATTTATACAATACATTATTTACAAAGAACAAGTTTGGTTGAGATGTTGAAAGTTTGGCTACATAATCGTGGGAAGAGTGATGCCCCACACCCTGCAACACAACCACAGGGTGCTAAATCGACAACTGCAACCTATCGAATGACAGGCAACCTCTAGAACAGCCTATCAGGTTTCAGGAACACCACTGTTACAGCCAATCAGAGCTCAGGAAAACGCAAGTGTAACAGGTTTCCAAAAGCAATTCCATCCGGAGTTGGTGGGGGAAAAAGGGAAGTCCCTGATGTCCATGTTACATTAATAAGCATCTTTTAAAAAATTAAGGAAACTGTACAGAACTGTACCATTCTCTTAAAAAGGTTGGATTACACATTTTACTAAAAAAGCAAATATTCCCCACAAAAAGATTGAACATAAGAACAGTGGACACATTTTAAAAATATGTCGAGATTCTGAAGGCAAAAAAATTATAATGAAACACCAACCATGAAATGTTAAATACTTTAACTCTTAAAAGAGAACCAACATTTCTATAAATTCAATAATTTACAGATTGTTCATTGTTTGTTTCATTTCAGCAGCAAACATGAGACATTGAGGGATTTTTTCTTTTTTTAAACCTGTTGCTGTGAGCTTACCATTGCCCCAGCAAGAGTTATTTTAAGCAAAAATAAACCTTATGAAATAAAAGATAAAACTGTAATGAAATAAAACAGCCTAAAAAAGGTTGCAAGCAACTTTGACTGGCTTCCAACATTTAACAGCAGAATGCTCAAAATGAAAAAAACAACAACAGCACTGCTGCCTGTAAAATCGACTTGCACTACAAGGTTTAGACGTTTAAGTATCATACTGAACTCTTATGGCACATTCTTGTGCGAGTTTTTGTTCAGTTTGACCAACTACTGGTGATACAATCTGATCAGAAACGTTAGTTCAGTCATGGGATTTACACACCCATGAATGTGATTGCTTGAATAAGCTCTTTATTGAGCCCAACCAGGGCTGTAAGGCCTCTATTCATTTGTGACGATAATAATAATAAAAAAAAAATGTCCGCCCCTCATCATTCACAAAATCTGTGTATTGTTCATCAGGTAGTCAGGTAATAATGAAAAAAAAAAATCGATTTACGGTAACCAAACCTGTGCATATATCATTGAAAAAAAAATTAAGTGAAAAAAAAAAAATTGTACCAAAATTTTTTTTTTTCTGGATGGGTTCTGTTTGGAAGCCAAAAAATATATGATATGCTTTAATCATTAGTAATTAGCATGAAAACAATAAACAAATAAAAAAAGGTTTTAAATATATAATAAAAAAAAAAAAAATAGGAAGTAAAAAAAAAAAAAAGAAATGAAATAATTTAAAAAGTGAATAGTACCAAGATGTTTCATAGTTCTGTTTGGAAGCCATATATACTCTATATGAGATATACATTAATTATTAAAAATTGTTTATTGATTTTCATGTTAAAAAGAGGTTTTAATAATAAAATTAAAATAAAAATATTAAAAATAATAATAAAATAAAATGGGGGTGAAGTTCTGTTTGGAGGCCAATATAAACACCACGGGATATAATGTGACCAAGTATGAAATGAAACATGGGTTTGACAGACATCACAGTGTTTGTTTGGCAGCATGAGGTCAGTCATGGCTCACAGTGCTGAAACACAGTGTGTGTGTGTCTGTGTAAACTCTTTCGTAAAATCCTGAGGTGAAAGTCGGGGTGTTTGAGGTTCTCCGTACTGGGTGTATGAAAGTGTCTAATTGAGAGCTGTATCACAATGTGTAATTCCAGATGTAATGGAAATATCTGGCAGTATTGACAGAAACGGGTACAATCAGCACTGTTGGGGACTGTCGTACAAACCCAACACAATATGGCTGCTTCGTAAAGAATTCCTGTACCAAAACAATTGTCGTACATTGGCTACTAGTGAAGTACCATCATTTACATAAATATTAATGTAACATTGCTTGAGAGACTACAACTACTACTGCAGTACCATTGGCCTTTACCTCAAACAGTGCCGTTTTACCACGTCTGATGGTAGAAATCGATTTGTACCGAGCCTGTAACAGTTGGACAGTAACGTCTGGTAATGTCTGAAGCACAGTGATAGTCCGCTTGTGAGAGATTTATGGTTAGTGGAATCCAGCATTTGTGAGGTCCGGATATGTGATGTTATGAGGTCTGTTTTGTCCATATGGTTTTGGTAGCGTCCGGGTGATAATGTGGTTCTGGAAAATGAGGTTAGTGAGTTTATTGAGGTCCAGTTTTCTGAGGTCCGGCTTGTGGTGAACGGGGAGAGATTTGAGTCTGGACTCTGGACGCTTGAAGATGCGGCGGCTTTATACTCTTCATTCTGGTGGAAAAAAAGGAGAAACGAATGTTAGTCAGATGATCAAAAGCCACAGACAACACAAAATAAACCCTAAAAGTACTATTTAGAGTAGAAACACACTGTTAATCTGCTTTTTTAGGAACACGCTAGTCTATAGCGCCCTCTAACACACAAAAACAAACAAATCTTCCCTTTCTTCGTTTATTTGAAAACACCACTCTTTCTTGGATCCTTCCTTCGGCCTGAGGAGTAACTGACCTTGCCAACGGTTGATAAACAAGCATCGTTTCCCTGGAAACACTCAACACAGATTTGAACAGCCTGAGAGGAGCCAAAAGCTTTATGACATCATCGCTCGGCACAAACACAGAGACAGAGCACAAGACCTGATGCAGACAATCTGCTCTCTTTCTGTTTGCCTCCCTTTATCCATTCACAAGTGTATGTGAGCCTCATCCGAAAGTGGCGCTCCTCACTCCTGCCCTGTTCAATCACACGTCTAATCCACTCAGACACACACAAACAACTACGAGCTGTTTTCATTATATAACACTCTCACTGACTGGGATTAAAAGATCAGAATGTAGACAGTCAGCATTAGTGCACACACACCTGTTCACCACCAATTCTGAAAACAAAGTGACGGCATTAAGACGTCACTCATATGTGCTGTAATTCTGGGCTTATGATTGCTCATGACTTCAGACACGGGGTTTAAAGTCAACATGAAAAGACATGCGCATTTCTAATGTGATGTGAAACTGGATATTTGATTTAAAAAAATGACATTTAGTCATTCTTGTGTTGTTTTAAACCTGTAGTACGCCTGTGTAAAGGTGCGGCGGTCCCATTAACTGTTGCTCTGTGAAATTTTTCAGCCGTAATCCAGTCATTCCATTAGGACTCCGCACAACTGGGAGTTTAACATGAGGAGTGAAAAAGTTCCCCACACAGATTTCACTCATGTTCAATTGGTCGTGCAAATTCGCCATGTTGACCAGCAGAAAGCTGCTTGGTTTGAAAATGAGTTATTCTTCATAAATCACTACACTACTGACAATAGATAAAGGATGCTGAAATTTGGGCTTGAACCCTAACGCAAACAGAGATGTTTGAATAATGTAATCGATCCCTTGCGGGACTGTCACTTTCCAGGTTCAAGAAAGACGTAAAAACACCATACATGTATCATAAAAATAGTCCATATGACGTGTGTGCTACGTTTCTACACGTCTTCTGAAGTCATATGATTGCTTTGTGTTAGGAATAGTCTAAAAATGAATTAATTCACAACTCTCCAGTGAACTGTTAAAATCAGTGACCAGTGAATCAGTGGAATTCAAGAACCGAATCAGTTTCATTTGTTAACCGAATCATTCAGTTTTTTGTGAACTGAATCAAAAGATTCATTCAAAAGATCCAACTGAAAAGAGTGAGCCGCACAAGCTGTAAAGACTACTTTGATGGTACATTTGCATCTTGAATGCTCTACTCCCTCATCTTTTTATTTATACATCACAGCAGAAAGAAAGAAGTCCAGAAAGTAAATGAGGTCAACTGTGATGCTCACTTTTACTAAGTTTACAAGTGTTTGTATCTGTGTACGTATTCCTGTACAAACCGCTGCCCTCTTTCCATCCAGCAGACATTATTCTGACACCAGCTCTGCCCTGGAATACATAACCTTGCCTGTATCGGAGTGAGCTTATTTGTTTAGACTGGTCTGATTTTGTTCCCAAACCTTTTACCTGAAGCTGCCGTTGCTTTGGACACAGTTGTCATGATGTCATACATGAAAGAGAACTAGCCATTACAACACAGAACGACTGACCTGATTTGTTATTTACATTCAAAACAAATACAGCTTCAATTCCTCACTTAACCTCTGAAACCAATCCTGGGATACTTTTCCATTACTTACTTTAATTGCACACAGAAATCATGACAGTAGGCCCTGTGATGGAGCTGAGGAGAAGTAGACCCCAGCACAGAGCTCATGGTTACGATTAGGCCCCAGTTTAAATCTATGGGAAGGACCAGGCCTGAGCTCAGAGCTGAAGAGGCAGCGGCTTGAGACAAACCTCAGCTATAAATACAGCACTGTGCAGCAGCTGAGCAGAGAGCCGCAGGTCTAATAGTGCAGCACTGAGAACATGAAAGCCCCCTTACATCTCCGCAGCAACCCCGACGTCAAGCGCTTTTATAGTGCGGCCATTTTTAGGGCCTCCTTCCTCTTTACTTAGAAAACCAGAGAGATGGAGAAAATTGCAGAGGGTGAAATTATAAGCTGCCGGACTGTGCAAACACGTAGCGTGGGAAAAAAAAAAAAAAGAAGTGAGGGAGCACCACCCAAAAATGCCGCTCCCGGAAGTCACAGCATCCCGGAATGAGGGGGAGGAGCTACTGGTAGAATTCTGCATTTCCAGAATTCAGATTCTAAAACTCTGTACCTGGAATTAGTGCACCACAGCATGCATGACGTGTCAATCACAAAATCGTCTTTATGATGTCAAAAAAGACAAGACTACAGAACTATTTAGCCATTTGTGTATGAACTTGATTCCAGTGTATGTTGCATCACAATACAGATTAACAAAATTGTCAAAACTGCACATAAAGAACCCCACATGTTATGTCCTATGTTCCAAGACTTGTCCAGGTTGTCCAGTTATATACCTTTTAACAGTCAAATATCTGTCAGACATTTACACAAATGGAAATCACAGAATGCATTGTAATGCAAAAGTAATACCATGACTACTAATATGTTTTATCCAAGATGGTGGACCCTACTCAGTACTGAAACCTAAAATAAAAAATAAAAATAAAAAAAACATTTCCATATAATAGAAAATATACTACAATACTGTTCAAAAGTTTGGAGTCAGTACTTTTTTTTGATACTTTTAATTCAACGAGGAAACATTAAATTGACCAAAAGTAACTGTAAAGACATGTATAATGTTACAAAAGATGTCTATGTCAAATAAATGCTGTTTACCGGAATAAATTGCATTTCAAAATATATTACAACAGAAAAAAGTTATCTTAAATTGTAATAATATTTCACAATATTACTGTTTTTGATCAAATAAATGCAAACTTGGTGAGCAAAAGAGACTTCTTTCAGAACATTAAAAACTTACTGACCCCAAACTTTTGAGTGTATTTCAATAGGCTACTAAATAAAAAAAATAAAAAATAAAGTACCTGGAAAACACCTTTTAAAAAAGGTAAAGTGTGTAATTTCTCCACCACAAGTGTCACAAAACTGCATTACAAAAATGATGACTGTTTCCAAACAGGTAGTCCCACACCAAAGCTCACACCATTGTTTGAGCTCATGTTATATCCGGCCCAACTGGGCTACTAAAACAGACTGTAACTCCATTTGGTGCTGCTAATGACACAGATATCTCATTCTTCACCTTCAACATCCCCTTACACTTCAAGGTTTTCCATGATCAGGACTGTGGGAACCCTGCGGGACTGTGGGAATATTCAGGTCTCTTTACAGCACTGATAATAATATCAACAACTTGACTTTCCCAAAGCTGGGACGTGTGCCTCTTCCATGCCTCCAACATATTGCATGCATCACATGCATGTGTTAAAATAAGCACATGTAATAGAAGCCAGCATTACAGCGTACTGTAACATCACACATACTCTCACAATACTGTAAGCTATAAGCTGTAAGCATACAGCGTCTGCAGAGGTGGGATTTGGAGCTTTACTCTGCAGAGAACCTTATAAGGCTGCGAGTGAGGGGTGGTGCTCATCTACCATCAGCTCAATTAACTAACGTCATTCAGCCGTGTAGCACACACACAGGCATACTGTGCCAGGATCCGGGAGAGTGGGGACATTTTTAGCCCGATGAAACTTCCACACACATCCATCCCCACGCGCTGCGAGGGATACGGTTACAGATGTGTGCCGCAGTGTGTGCTGTGATTCGGCTCGGCTGACGTCAGTACACAGGTCATATTCGCTGAGAGAGAACATCCAACGCTGACACCAACACACACACACACACAAACACACCACAGGCTCTTGATGAATTCAATCCCAGACTTCTGAAGTGAGAAGTGCTTACTTAAAGAGATAGTTCACTCAAAAATGCTAATTGTCATCATTTACTCACCCTCATGTCATTCCAAACTCATAAAACTTTAGTTAATCTTTCAATTTAAGCAATTTTTTGTGAAATCTGAGAAAGTCCAGGTAACCAAAATGTAAAAGATCCAAAAAGGTTATAAATAGGGATTCACAAATATATCGGCCAATAAACCGTATTGGTCGATAAAAGCAATTAACCGCACTATCGGCAATTGGCTAATTGTTTTAAAAAGCTGAGGATCAGGGCTGATTATATCCTGTTAATCTAAAGGGGGCAGAAAAACAAGTCTGAATGCAACTTTTGTGTGAAGAAGACATTGTGTAGAATATAGGGCTGTCAACCCATTATAAACGAGGCATTCGTTGCATCCAGTGGGGACATGATTATGGATTATAATGACTTATACTGTCTTTTTAC
>NW_015538055.1:3643993-3664208 GCF_001515605.1 Sinocyclocheilus anshuiensis
GGTGAAAGCCGATCCGGTGATCCACAGCGCAAAGTTGTTGCATTTCCTCAGCAACCAGCACGGATCAGCTCCAGGCATGACGAAGCAGATATCGTCCTCTTTTGGAAGGCCAAACAAAGTAGTTTCGCTTTCACAACGAAACACAGCGCCTTCACGACATGGCGGCGGCAACAACAATACTACAGCGAGAATAAAAGTTACGCCTTCTTTCTTTGCGTGAACATTTGGGCGGCATTATGCAAATCTTCCCACATCGTGACGTAGACATGTGGGGGCGTTAGAACGAACTGTTTTAGGTAGTTTTATAAAGAATATCTCTTTGGATTTGAGACTTTAGTCTTTGCAACTTTACAGATCTTTTTTATGCACCAAGAGCTTGTAACACTCCAAAGAGAAAGGAAAAATTGAAATCGCATCATATGACCCCTTTAATACAATGATAACACTCACTTTAAAAAAATAGCTCAGTTAATGCAGGTTCAATTTGACCCTATGAATCACCCGTAATTCAAGCCAAGGCTGCCAGGTCAGTGGTTTTTCTCTTCACCAAACATTATTTATAACACAACTCCCATCCAATAATCATAAAGAGCTTTGCGCTTTGCTATACTGATAAGAAACAAAGTCTCAGTTCTAAAATTATGTTCATTTTATCACAAATTCAAACAATAAGTGCCATTTTGATGCTCTTAAATGTGGGATGACAGATCGCTGTAGCCATTCAAGACAAAAAAATAAATTGTACTGAAGTGCACATCCAATGGACACTTTACTATCCCATGAGGCCATGGGAGAGGCCTTGTGAAGTCATGCAACTGACACTGGTAGGTCAATGACAATGACAACATGGCGAATGTAGTACATCTGGATTAAATTCATGTTATATAGAAAATATATTTTTAGTAATTACTTATTCAAAAGTAGTGCCCACTCAAAGAGTATGTGATTTTGAATGCAGTCCATATGTGCAAGTATGTATGTGTCAATTACTGTGTAGATGTAAATAAAAGCCTGTATGTAATATTGAATCATATAATGAAATCATATCTCTTTACAAGACTTGGATTAAATCACTTATATGTCACTAAATCACTTACATATGGATTCATTTTACGACATGTTTATAACCTTTTTGGATCTTCTAAGTTTTGGTTACCTGGATTTTCAATGGAGGAACAGAAAACTCTCAGGTTTCATTAAGAATATCTTAATTTGTGCTCTGAAGATCAAACAAAGTCTTATGGGTTTGGATCAACATGAGGGTGAGTAAATGACAGAATATTCATTTTTGGGTGAACTCTTTAACACAATCAAACCACACTGACAAACCCCCACTCATACAGTAACAAAAGCATGACTAGGAACTTCCTGACTACCTCACGATCGGAGAACTTTACGTTCTCACAGCGCTGGGAGAGAAACCACACACAAGACCACATCAGACATTTCCACAACACACCCTGAAGTAACACCAATGCAGAATTCAGATGCAGTTTGATTATCAGAGGAAAGAACTGATAAAATGGGGAATAAATTGAAGGTTGAAAACATCCCGAAACAAAATGGGGATTACAATGTTGGTGTTTGTGACAAGCAAACACAATGGTGCAGCCCGTTTTAGGGGACAGAGAAAAACAAAGCGGCTGTATCAGCTCTGTGTGTGTGTGTGTGATGTAGAAGAGACAGTGTTTGCCAAATACCATTCCCTTTAGCAAAGGAAAAACTTCCATCTCCCACACACACACCAGATGTTTTGCCTACTTCAGCAAGTTGAGACACACACACACATGCTCGGTTTCTCCTCCCCTCGCCGCTGCACTCATCCTAGGAGCTGTAAACTACAAGACTCAAAGCAGATTTTCCCTCTGCCCAAGATGGCTGTCAACCGCTGGCCTCTCTTGATATGGATGTGAGGTGAAAGTGGCTGTTGCTGTTCGTCGTCTCGGACTCCTCGCATTATCCTGGACGTGAGAAACGGCGGATCTTCAAAGAACTTATCAGAGGAGGCTTATGGAGACCCATTTCACACGGCTCACAAAGGCTCTCTTGTGTTCCGTCACACTTTGAACATGGTTACATGTTTTGATAGAAGAATTTTTGAGGGGGAGAAAGGATATGACTTATGACCTTCACAAAAAACCATGGTAAACTAAAGGTCTTTTGGACATGGTATCAAGCTACTTTAAAGAATACCACTGTATTGCCATGATACCGTGTCCAAGAAACATGGAAATATTATAGTACTTGCACATTTAATTATCACATAAATACCATTCTATTTGAATCCAGCAAATATATATAGTTAAAGTAGTTAGTTAAGTTATACATAAAAGAAATATTTGATATATTTTCATGTTTTTGGACACGGTATACCATTTTTTTTAAGGCATTACCATAATGAAATACTATGGGATATATTAACATACAAGGATATTATCGTTCAATGCCACAGAATGTTTTTGTGAGAAAAGACTTTGAAAGTGGTTGCTGATGTTCTAAAGAAGTAAAGTCTCGAGACTGTTACAAAAAGTACGTTAATACCATATTATGCATAATACCATAACAGTAAATACTACAGGATTCATTGAGGTCTAGCATACATGGAATTACAAATATCTTAAAATACCATATGAATGAGGTATATAAATATGGTAATGACACTACCGTTCAAAAGTTTGGGGATTGTAAGATATTCTTTAAAAATGAATACTGTTACTTTTTAAGGATGCATGAAACTGATCAATAGTGACAGTAGAGACAAGAGAAGATTTTTATTTAATATAAATGCTGCTCTTTTAAACTTTCTATTCATTAAAAAATCCTGAAAAAATATTACGCAGCACAGCATTGAAACATTTTAAATTGTAATAATTTTTCACATTACAGTTTTTTTGATCAAATAAATGCAGCATTAGCGACATTCTTTTAGAAACTTTAAATCTTGACTGTAATATTATAACAGTAGTGTAAATAAAAAAAAAAGTGTCATGGTTTTTGGACATGATACCATGGTAATACCTAGGGATGCACCGAATGTTTGGCAACCGAATAATCGAAAAGGCCGAATAATATGTACCGAACAATGACTAACGCGATCAAATAGAGGCATGCACTAATGCAGCAAACATGTCGGCAGTGTGAAAGTATTTAAAACTATCAGTTCAGTGTTAAGTAAATATTTTTAAATTGTTGTTTTGTAATTGATTTTTTTATTTGAAAAGCAGTACAAAACAGTAAAAAGCACATTTTGGCTATTTAATTTATGCAATGGTGAAAAAAAATGGCAAAATAGGCATACATTGGGGAAAAATGCGATACCACAATATCTTTAAGTACTATGTTTTTTGGACGGAGCATGTTACAGTAAACAAACAATATCTTAGAACTACAGTGTAACCAAATGATGATGGAAGACTTTAGACTTAAATGAGAAAAGTATTTTTGGTGAAGACTGGATCGAAATGGACAAGAGGCGAGAACTTCACCTGACAAGAGTCGACTCTCAATCCATGACCTTTCATTAGAAAACTCAGTGTCCCTGATAAGCAAGAGCAGCATGACTAACTTGCACACTTACATGTGATGTGCCCTTAAACAAAAGGCAACGGACAACAAAGAGCTGGAACACACAACTCTAAAACCGTGTTACACAGAAAAAGGGGGTGAAAAAAAAAGAGATAAAGAAGAACACAAAAGGCGGCCCGCTTGAGGCGCAGACATGCCTGAGCGGACTCACTTGATAAACTTTCCACTGACGCTCTGACCTCAGCGACAAGGGCGCTCACACACACACACACGCACAGAGAGAGAGAAAAAGACTTCACAACAATTCCCAAACTGACAGAGACGACGTATAAGCGCTAATGCAGTCCGTAAGCCTCTCTTTGAAACATCCCAGAGCGTCTTTCGGCTTCACGCCAAGGTCATATTTACGCAGACACGCAAACACAAACAAAAACAAATGTCAGTCAGTGAGTTTGCCACAGCTTCATTTGGATGGCGTTTACTATGTTGTTGTGTTGAGAACTGAGAGGAGAAATGATTTACTGCCAACCTCTAAAAGCAAATATAACGTCGTAAAGAAGAATTCGGAGTCGTAAATATCGCACATCACCTAAAACAAGCGCTCTCGCTCACACTGACGTCTTTTCTTGTCATATCTTTATGAACTCTCTGTTCTTTCACTGGCCTTGCCCCAACCCTGACCAGAGAGAGGGAGAGAGAGAGAGAAAGAAAGAAAAAAGGGAGAGAACGAGTGTGTGTGGCTGGGGTGAAGTGAGGACATGAAGCTGACGGATCCAACTGGGCCATGAGGAACTTGTCCAGACCAACAGAGCTGGGCGGAGTGGAAGAACAGTACTGCTTCTCTCTCAAACACACACACACATGGGCTAAAAGACAGATCCAACGTACAAACAAAGACTCAGCACTTTTGCTCAACAGAACTAAACAGAAATATGAAAGACACATGGAAACACGTACTAGGGATGTCATTATCCTAAAATGTCAGTAGTCAATGCAACCGCAAAAACTAATATACTATAAACAACCATTAACAAGCATTTTTTTTATTAAGTATTTGGAAATCTTTAGCAAATCTCAAAATGAATATCATATCATTTCATACTGTACATTATAATGCAGTAATGGTTAAATTCACTTGTTAGTATTTAAAACAATTGAAATGACTTTTTTTTGTTTTAATACTCAAAAATAGTAAATAATTATATTTATTGGGTGTCTGCCATAACATCAATAACATATAGCATATTTAATAAACATAACATGCCATAACATATCTAATAAAAAAAAAAAAAAAATCAATAATAAAATACACTAACATTCCAGTTTGGGTTTGGTAACATTATGCTCCCCAGGGCTGCATTTATTTGATGAAAAATACAAAAAATATGATAATATTAAATATGTGTACAATTTAAAATAATTATTTTCTACTGTAATACATTTTAAAATGTAACATATTCCTGTGATGGAAAAGCTGAATTTTCAGCATCATTACTCCAGTCTTCAGTGTCACATGATCCTTCAGAAATCATTCTAATATTGCTGATTTGGTGCTAAAAATATATTTATAATTATTACTGATAATTGTGATTAGTGCTGCTTAATATTTTTGTGGAGACTTAAATCTTTTGTAACATTATAAATGTCTTTACTGTCACTTTTGATCATTTTTGGTGCATTTCTTATTCATTTCTTTATTTAATTTCCAAACCTTTGAACAGTTTTGTATAAATATTTAATATTAAAGCTTTGAAACATTTGACATCATAACATGTCTTGACGGCATCTGAGGAGCGAGCACATCTAGCGCTGTCAAAGAACAAAATTCTATTAAAGCTACTGATAGAACAGGTTCCACTTTCGCCTCATCAGTCCAAACATTGTGATCTCCTAAAAACAGACCCATATGTCCCGTCCAAGAGACCATACCATTCCAGCTTGCGGCTGGCACCTACCAGTGCCTGACAATGCAAAACTCTCCACTTTCATTCAGTCAGTTCAAATGCCTGTCAAGCATCGGTGGAATAGCGGCATGGATCATTCCCTTACAAACCCATGGCTCACGTCCACCTGTTTGATGCCAAGTCCATTGGAGGGAGCTGGAACACTCGGATACCTGGCCAAGCTCACCACATCCTTCCGTTCCGACCCTCACCCTAAATAGTCAGCAGCACATTAGCAGTGTGAGTACTCTGTGTGAAATTTCTGACAAACTTAGAATGTCTTTGAAGAACAAAACGGGATGTGGGAGTTCATGTGGTTCTATCTTTGGCGGATAAAGCTAAACGCAGAGCGCTGCTGTGGAAATGATACAATAACCACATAATATTCAACATTAATGAGATAAGCAAGAAGAGTAATCACAAGGATATTTGACTTCACAACACCAGATAGAAACGGAGACATTTTGTTACTTTTATCAGCATTTCTAAAAAGCCAAAAACGTTTTGTTCTCTATTTACGTCAATTGAAATGAATAATTCACTCAAAATTAAAATCCTGTCCTTACTTTCTCACCCAAAACTTGTACAACGTTCTTCTGATGAACACACAAAAAAAAAAACATTCGGAAGAATCTCTGCTAAGCTCTTTTCTGTACAGTGAAAGTGAATGGGAGTTTGAGAACAGATGCTGTCAAGCTCCAAAAAGGACAAAAAATGCACAATACAAGAACCATAAAACTATTCCAAATAAAACGTATGGTGCATATCAAACTGTATGAAGCCAAATATCTTTGTGTGAAGAAGAGTTAAGCTGTTTAAAGTAGTTTATTCAATGAAATCAAAGCTTAATCAAAGATATAGAATGCTGCAGTTGTGACGTCAAACTCCAGAAGTCTAATTCTCTATGGGTTCCCTTGAGATTTCCTATGGGTTTTTCAATTCATGAGTGAAATAAGGTCTGTGTGTGGTAAACATAACTTAATCATAGAGTTTCTTTTGTACAACATAAACTGCACACACTCACACTCCAAACATTCCTGTGGTCATTTATTAGAAACTTACGTTTTTTTTTAAATAAACATAACAGCTTCAAAATTTGCGTTTTCAGTATGGGTGTGTGTAATTTATATTGTAGAGCAAAACGTTTAAGTATCATCAATTTATATTTACCACAGATCTTATTTCACTCATGAATTGAAAAACCCCATTATAAAAACCCACAGGAAAATCTTGAGGGATCCCATGGCAGATTAATGCCAAAGCAGAGGCGCGGGAAGATGTTTTCAGTTGGGGTGCTGGGTGAAAGTGGTGGGGGGTGGGGGAGAGTCACCTCATTCGACAACTCCACAAAGCACTACAACCGCATCGATATGAACACTCGTTTAAGTGGCATACACACTGGGAAATTTGACTGCATATCACATTTTTGAAATTATCGATAGTAGCTGATCAATCTCGGGGGTTGGGCTGGGTCCGCTAGGCTTACTTGTTACGTCGGTGCTCGTGCTGGTGTGGATGCCGATTTTGTAAAGTTTTTGCTGGGAAGGGCATTTAAAAAAAATCTGAAATTTGCTTTTGCGCCATTATCTCCTTGTATTAAAGTTAACCTTGTTCTCATTCTGTATAGTTTATGTCTGATACCACGCGCCAGCATCACGTGTTCATGAGGATTAGGCTAATCATTCCATATAGAAAACATCACAAGTAAAATTAATCATGTTTATAAAGATAAACATGGGTTTATTATAGCCCACTTACAATTTACATTTCAGAGATCATTACAAATAAATTATTAAATGCTAAAACTGAATACATTTAAATGAACAAACTTGGCGCTGCATTTGCAACCATGTGAAAACAGGGGGTGCTGCAGCCCCCTCAGCACCCCTACTTCCCGCGTCCCTGGGCCAAAGTATACTTCTGTTTTTACATGTACGCAAAGGTCTGCATACACTGAGTGTGATGCAAATTTCCTCACCAGAATAGTATGTGCATACTCGCGCACCATCTGATTTTTATAACTGTGCATACTTTGTATCTTAATTTCTACTTTTGTCTTTCTTTCATGGAACAAAGTCATATATGTTTGAATTTAGATTGTTTAGGTGAACTAACTTTTTCATTTAAAGACATTATTCAATACAAATTCTTAACAATTATAGTTACATGCAATATCAAATACAGAACTATTAAGTCTAAAGACAAACAGTATGAAACTAGACAGAACTACACAGAATTAGAATAGAATACTTCAAATATTACAGATAAAAAAAACAGAGGAATCCATGCATTTCACATTACTTAAATATTTGTCTTTTCTGTTGGCATTTGTGCTCTAAGCATCTGATAATATTTGACCTTGAGTACTAATAACACACAATTTGTATGAATGCACATGAGAGCATTTACTCTATGTTCTTAGGGCTGAAAGGGGTAGGTTAACCCTATTAAGCAAACATTTTACTTGCTGCCTTAAAACACTTCAAAGCACAAATCAAAACAAATCCTATGTGCTGTATATAGATGCCAGGGTCGTTCTACATGAAACACTGATTGGAGAATTTCTGGTTCCCCTTATACACATCAGTTAATCTCTTAAACCCTCCTTATTTCTCCCTCCTGCTCCTGCTGTGTGCCCCTTCCTACCTCTCGCTTTACTTCCTCTCCATCCCTCCATATCTCTGCCTGTGTCTACTTTAACAAGCGGCTCTGTAAAACAGGCACAAAAGCTGCTGTTACATTCCAACCCTGGAGCTACTCACACACACACACACACACACACACACACACACCTCTCATTTCCCCGTTCACACGCATTCCAAGGATCTCATCAAAGAACAGAGCACCAGACCTGCCAACCTCATCCCACTACTGATGACCTTAACAGCGATCTCTAATTTAGCCATTTTTATGAACATGCTTCCTGCCTGATCTATCTTTGCTCATGCATCAAACTAGAGATTTTCATATATTCAGTTGTAATATAAATTCATGATCAATTAATTTAGCATAAATACAGAAAATGCACTATTAATATTGATCATACTGAGGCATTAGAAATAATTTAAAAGTGCTGCATAACTGCATAATTACTACAAACATGAATAACAGCTCAAAATGTGTCATTTATTGAGGAAAGGTGTGCTTTTACTTTTCTATACATTCAGAATGAATATGTTCGCCTGGTGAAGGTTAAAATAGATCATTATTTTAAAACAGAAATTATTAAAATAGTTTTATTTACATTCCTTGGAATGATGTTCAGAATATTTCAAACTATTATTGTTATTATTAATAATTTTCTGAAGATTGCAAATTATATTTTTTATAAATACATGTTACAAAATTTGACACAAAAGGTTCAGAAATGGAAATATTGGCATTTTCTCTGTTAATAAATATTCAGACATGCATTTACACTACCTTTCAAAAGTTTGGGATCAGTAAGATTTTTTTGAAAGAAATTATTACGTTTATTCAGCAAACATGCATTAAAATTTTTGACAGTAAAATGACAGTAAAGACATTTACATTCTTACAAAATTGTTTGAAATATATTAAAATAGAAACATTTCACAATATTACTTGTTTTACTGTATTTTTCCTATTGATCAAGTAAATGCAGCCTTGGTGAGCATAGGAAACTTATATTAATATTAATCAATTAATTTAAATATTAATTTGCATAAATTTAAAAACATTAACATAAAATGACCATTAAAATAGATTACAGAATTTGGGGTACAAGTGAATAAATCAACCATTCATAGGCTTCAAATTAATCAATGACAATTAAACAATAGCCAAAATTCAACTCAAAACATATCCTGAACTGATGCTTTCGTACTACCCTGAATACCCATGATTCCTCTCTGATCTGATCCCAAAGCTCCGCCCCAACCGATCATGCTGCTGCACAATACTTGGCACTTCAAATCTCCTAAAGGATGCAAGAAAGGGAGGGAAAGACAACAAAGAGGAAAACGTGGTTGAATTGGAGAAAGAGGGAGTGAGAGGGAGAAGGGGACAAGAAGCCACTCTGCAGGGTGACCCCATCACGTTGGCCTGAGGTGGGCTGGGCTTCTAATCGTCTCACTCTGACCAAACCCACCAAAGAACTCTGTCACCCCGCCCCATCCCAACACTGCCCAATCATAATGCGGCTTTCTGAAGGCCGGGCCCGGCGTCTCAGTCTGTGGCCCCTTAATCCACTGTGACATGGGGAAAAAGCACTGCGGCAACAGCGTTACCACAGCGATGGGTGGCATTGGCACGGAGCCACACAGGAGCATGCCATGGGCAGAACATGTGCCAACGGAGGCAGATGAAATTAGGAACTGGAGCTTTAGATAGACATCCTGCCAAAACTGACAACAACACATGCAATAAATGCACCAAAAATAACCCCTCCACCAAGAACTACATCACAAAATGCAAAAGTATAGGTGACAATAAGCATAGACAGTAAGAGGAAGTGTTTCTTTTTTTTGCAGATGATGTCCACATCATCACAGCTCTTGTCTCCAGAGGAACACAGGGGGTTTTACTAAGGCGCGCACAGCTGCACACAGACACACAGGGCTTCCCAGAGTCAAAAACCATTGGTTACGCAACACTAAAGCCCCTGTGCTCTCTCTCTCTCACCCCCCTAAATAGCTCAAGCCAAGCTCAAAACACCCTCACATGAAGCAACCAATCCAAGCCAAGAAAGCATATGGGTACAGGTTCTCACCCCATCAAAACAAATGCCTCCTTAGAACACACTGGGGCAAATTCACGAAACAGTTGCGCAAAAACAATCTGACAGAAATGGTAATTCTGTCATCACTTACTTGTCCTCATGTTGTTCCAAACCTGTATGACTTTCTTTCTTCCGCGCAACACAAAGAAGATATTCTTAAAAATGTCTCCGTGTTTTTAGACCCCATTAACACTGTATGAACAAAAACAGTTGAAACTTTCTTCAAAATACCTTTATTTTGTCTTCTACAGAATAAGAAAATAAATCATACAGGTTTGGAACTACATGTGGGTGAGCAAATTACACAATTTTCTTTTTGGGTGAACCATCCATAACAATATCCTCATTCTTTTTAGTGAAAACATAACATCATTAAGAGCTAAAACAACAAAGACATTGCATGCAAATAAGAAAAGCTTTTAGTAATTATTTCAATTCTGTTCACACATAACAACAGGAAAAATGTCTATGCATCTATCCATATGCTATAAATGCTTAATACATATGAGAAATGGCATTGTTGTCTATAAATAAATTTGCACTTTAGTATCCACCTAGGTTTATGCCACATTGCACACATTTGTGCTGAAACTGATTACATCAAAAATAATAACACTTAAACTGATCACCAAATCATTAATACTCCTAGATTGAACACAAATGATTCTCTGAATCTATCCTGAACAGATGTTTTGTTCCATTAATTGAAACAAAAGTTAACAGAAAAATACTATCAATAGTAGTAGCATTGTCATCACTTTAAACGCATCATGGGAAACCCACACTGCTCTGCTAAATCCTGATATGCAATCATTAGAATACACACACACAAAAAAACATTTCACATTTGGGAAAAAAAGAGAGAAGTAAAGCAAGGCCAAGAGGGTGGAAAACCCTACACTTGCTGAAGGGCAAGTAAATAAACTAAAACAACAATAATACAGAGTCAGCCAGGCATGACACTCAAACCCTTGGGCAAAGTGGAGAATGCACAGTAGTGGCAGCTCTGTAGACTTCTCACAGCACTTGATTAATATCAAAGACATCTCTGAAAAGTTGACTCACATACTAAGTAAACTTCCATTTAGGAAAAAGACATCCTATAAGCTGCTTAGTGACTCACAAATACATATATGTGCTGCTTTTTCCTTTTGTTGCATTGAGAACAAGTGTAGACATGCTAACCCTTTCTGCCTCCATTCACAAATATGTCCATTTATCAGCCTAAAGAGGGCCCAGTCATCAGTGGGAGGGAATCTAAACCCCCTCACCTCTCTCCTAAGATTTCAGAAAGGGATTTTCCACCAAAGACTCAAACTACACAGATAAATGGGGGCTGTTTTTATAAATAATAACATGATATGCATATTACCTATTAAATGTTCTAGACAGGCTTGATAACACAAAGACAATAAGAAATGTATAGCTCACACATGCCAATACTCAACCAGTCTTAAACAAACACTTGGTCTTACCTTCTCTGCTTGTGAGATTCCCTCTGGTCTCATCTGATTTCTGGAAGTTTATACTGGCGTAGGCACTGAGCTCTTCTATACCTTCCACGGCTCCCAGCTCCACTGGCTGAGAGTGGAACGCATTCCAGTCTGGAGCATGCTGCTCTCCATTCTGCACTAGATCCAGATCGATGTAGTTCAGGCCGTTCTGGTCATGGTTTGTTAATGTGGGAATTGTGCCTGAAGAGTTTTCCCTTCGTCCGTTGGTTACTGTAGATGCAGGAGGAGCGGTAGAAGTAGCAGAGGCCTCACCAGGTCTTAACCACACATTCTCGAAAGAGGCGGAGCTGTGGCGCTTTACTTCACCTGACTGACAGGTGGCCGATGTGTCAACTGACCCTCTGGTTGTTGTGGAAGCAAATGTTTCTGAACTGTGTCGCCGTCGACCCTGTGGGTCAGCCCGGATTACTTTAGCCCCTTGGTTTCGCCCAGAAGTGGAGTTTACCCGTGTGAATGCACTAAGACCTGACAAAGGGCCAATCAGAGCCGATCTCCCTGGGGCACCGCTTAATGCCGTCACATCATGATTGGGTGATACAGAACAAGGAGGGGCATCATCTGCATCTGGCAAGGCCTTGGTCATCAGCATCATCTGAGTATCAGGAAAGCTAGTGCAGGATGCTAACTGCATGCTGATGTAGTCACGGTCACATATGCTCTCACAGGGCAGTGGAGGGGAGGATACAGAGTTTGATGGAGTGATTATGGCATAGTCTGAACAGGAAGTGGAAATCTGCATTTCTGGGCACAAACGCCCTGCCTGCGACCCCAGCTGCATGTTCATGTACTCAGATGATGAAAGGTCTGATGGGGCCTCAGCATCACTTCCAGAAAACACAGGCGGGAACAGCGATGCTAAGCTCGCCGAAAACGTCTTGTCGTTGAATTCAATGTTGACATACTCGCCAGGACTTTTGGGCTCAGCGGGGAAGGGACTCTCACGTGTTCGTGGAAGAGTACTTGCTTTGCTGGTGTCCAGTGACAGCCGTGTTGGACGTGTCAGCCTCCCGCTGCCCTCTGACCTTTTGGGCTTGACAGCAGACTGCTGCGAGTTGCCTTGACCACCCAAGCTGTCACTGCTCGCTGAAGACGATGAAGAGTCTGCGTATTCCAATCGACTCGAGCCCAGTGATATCCGAAGAGAGCTCTGGTCCTGCTTCCTGTTGGCATGTTTGAAGGAACGGGGCAGAGAGAAGTAAGCATACATTGGCCTGGGAGGATCTTCTACAGGGTTGAAAAAGCAGTCTGGAGGCGTACTGGTCATCGAACAACTAGCCGGGGACATGTTTATGTAGTCTCCACAAGATGACACTTTACCTTCCATACTCTCTATGGAGAGCTTAGGGTTGATGCCATTAGTCCAGATCTTGCCATAGTTTGTTGTGCCATCTGGAGAGCAGCTGCCACTTGGTGACATCATCATGTAACCATTGGAGTCAACATGTGAGTGTTGCCGGGGGTTGATAATTTGTTGTGGTGCAGACGCACTTTTTGGAGTCATGGGCATGTAGTCACCGCTTTTCACTGTTGGGGTCGCAGGCGCAACGCCAGGCAGCATGGGCATGTAGCCGTCATCTTTGTGATCTGGTCTACTGTGGTCTTTTGCTTGTGAAGCGTCTATACCTTCCTCTGGATATGAATGTGTAGGCATGAAGGAGTGCCTGTATGTTGACGACGATGATGATGCAGAGTGGCTTCGTGGGTATGTGGGCATCATTACAGTATATTCCTCTAGCGAAGTAGCAGATGACTGTGAGGGAGTCTTTTGATGGCACGGAGTTGGCGGCGATGCACCAGAAGAATGCATTCGCTTCCGGAAACATTTCTCCAGCTCGGGCTCCTCCAGTCTCGATGGCGTTCCCCTGGATTGACTTCGCGATTGGCTCCCAGTGCCAGGAAGTGAACCAGGCTTGGCCATGCAGATGTAGGTGTTTATCTCCTCCTCCCTGGCATGTGGCGAATCTGGAGTCACGCTACGGAAGGAGCTCCGAAAGTTGCAGGGGCTAGATCCATATTCATCTGAGGAGATGAATCCGCCATCACTGGGCGATCCAGATATGGAGGCGCTAGAGCGGCGTGGAAAGAGGCAGTCAGACGTGGATCCGTGGCCACTGGTGCTGCTGGAAGACAGGCTGACGGGGCTGATGGCTGAGGGGGAGCACCGTGAGGTGGGTGTGGGGATTGATCTGCTGTGATTGAGTGGTGGGTGAAGTCTGGATCCACCCCTGTGTCGCTGCGACTGAGGTCGGGCTGTGCTCGGACTGCCATCAACAGACGCCGGTCTGGACATGGTGCCCTCCCCATCACTGGACGCTCTCACTCTGAATGAATGGCTGTGTTTGCCAGGTCTAACAGGAGAAGTGGCCGTCACACTCTCTGCCCGAGAGCGCCTGCCTAAACCAACTTGACTGGGGGGTGGATTGTTGTGATGATGCCTCCTGACAGGAACTGAGATGGGGTTTGAGCAGTTGGAAGATGACTGACTTTTGCTGCGCGGCCTGAACTCCTCACTCATGGCTTTCATGGCTTCTAATATAGTTTCATGCATGTTCTGAGCCACAACGGAGTCATCCACTTGCATCCAAAACTCCCCAGGCCCGGTCACGGCAGATCTCCCGACTTCAATGAAAAAGAAATGTTCAGAGTGACCACATCTCCTAATGTTCATTAACTGCAGGACCACAGCGGCCGCATCAGAATTGAGTTTCACAAAACTGATAGTCTTATTGGTGAGGCATAATCTGTAAACACCAATCAAGTTCTTTGTGTGACCAAGACCCTTTGGTTTCAAAATAACCTGCCAAACCTCTTTGAAGGCAGGTCCCGGTGTGGCTTCGCCGTAATTATCCTCGCCAACTCCGCGGCCCGCAGCAGTTTCGTGGACCTTACCTCTGTTATGAAGATCAACCAGGGCTTGATACCATGACTCCTGCTCTACCTCGCTGTCAGCAGCGATGGCAAAGTACTCATCCTTGGTGTAAAGCGCGACTAGATGTTTGTTTTTAGAATCCGCTCTTTTGTTGATGTTAAAGCAGCTCTCCAGCGGAATGGACCTTTTCGGTGCTCCAGACTTGTGTCTCCACTTCTTCTCGTTTTCGTAGTACTCCAATCGGGACGGTCCGCAGGCGCTCGCCGCCCTCAGTACAAAAAACCTTTTGTGCATGCTTTTGGGTTTCCTTAAATAACCCACCTTTTTCACGTCCGAAAAACATCCTTGCTCCGTGGTCGGGCTTGCCATGGTATAAAAAAATAAACTATAGAAAAATTGCAGGATTGAAAGTCAAAGCGTTATGCATGTACTCTTCGTCAAATAAGAGCGCGGAGATAAAAATGGTTCCATTGAGTAAAAATGAAAAAAAAAAAAAAAATAGCACTTAAACAAGTCACTTTTGTGCGCTCCGTCAAGAGCTTCAATTATAACAGTTCATCGACACAGTAGTGCACTTGGATTTTTTTTTCAGCAGCATTACATTGTTACAACTAAGTTTAAATAATCTATCGGACATCCTCAAAAATATTGCAAGTACCGGAAAGCACCAGGTTTATTATGTAAAAAATACAAAACTGTAAAAATTACAAAACAGCGTCCTTTTCAGTCCGGAGATCCGAACGCATTATCAAAACAAGCGCAGTCAGCAGCGCACGACCCCATTTACCCCGGAGATCAAAGCGCTGTCTGCAAAAAATCCCAAAAGTGCAATTAAACAAAGCACGAGCGCAAAGTATGCATCTGACCGTTATTTACAACGGAAACGTACCAAGTCCGTTTGAACCGCTGCATAAGTTCCTCCAAAAGTCGCCGAGTTTTCTTTTTTTGCGAAGCCATAACAGACCAAAACAAGGCGCCGCTCGTGTATGTTTGTATGGAGGAGTACGATACAACTAAGAATCCCGCCCCTTTTGGAACTGACCTCGTTTGATTGGTGAGAGCTACTGTCAATCATCACAGGGGGCTGTGAGAGACATGTGATTTAAATGTAGCGGTGGGGTTTTTGATTCTTCCCAGTGACTTGAATCTTTCGAATTAGTTCACTAAAAATATTCATTTTCACTGATTGTATATTTGGTCTTTTCTGCAGGATGCGTCGTGAAGCCAGTAAGAGAACGATTCGTTTACATAAAAGATTCATTCAAATGAATCATCCACTATAAAGTTTTATTTAGAGGCAGTGATGAACAGACGCTATGTAACTATGCACTGCAGTTATTTATAAACACACAATTGTAAAATAGAAAGTCGGTCATACTTTACAGTATATGTTACTGTCTATTTACATGCATATACATATACTTCAGGTGTAATTGCATTGCGGAGGTGCTTTGAAGTACACATTGTTATTGTTATTATTACTATGGTGATTAATTATAGTGACATAATGTGTGTAACATGCAGTGGAATGAAAAGTGGAATTCTTTCTTTCCAGCTGGCGGAGAATCGGATAATTAACTGTCCGGATCAGAGACATGTGATTTAAACGTAGCGGTGGGGTTTTTGATTCTTCCCAGTGACTTGAATCTTTCGAATTAGTTCACTAAAAATATTCATCTTCACTGATTGTATATTTGGTCTTTTCTGCAGGATGCGTCGTGAAGCCAGTAAGAGAACGATTCGTTTACATAAAAGATTCATTCAAATGAATCATCCACTATAAAGTTTTATTTAGAGGCAGTGATGAACAGACGCTATGTAACTATGCACTGCAGTTATTTATAAACACACAATTGTAAAATAGAAAGTCGGTCATACTTTACAGTATATGTTACTGTCTATTTACATGCATATACATATACTTCAGGTGTAATTGCATTGCGGAGGTGCTTTGAAGTACACATTGTTATTGTTATTATTACTATGGTGATTAATTATAGTGACATAATGTGTGTAACATGCAGTGGAATGAAAAGTGGAATTCTTTCTTTCCAGCTGGCGGAGAATCGGATAATTAACTGTCCGGATCACAGAATTGTCCGCCCTGAAAAATGCAGCCTATTTTCAACAGAAAACAAGAGAATATAACATTAACATCAATAACCATTTGAAACGAATCATACACTGTAAAATGTGGTAACATGCAATTGTTACCTTAAAGATTTACTGTATTTCTACCTAATTGAATAATTAAAAAGAAGGATTTAATTGATAAAATGAAATTCAGATAGATAGATAGATATTAAATAAATAAATGTACATAGGAAATTCATATATAACTGTATGCATTTCCTAAATAGGATTCTTCTTTGATCCTATTAAGAACCTTTAAGGTTGTTTCCAAACTCTAGTATGTAGGATCTAAAATTCAATAATAGTACTCTACACATTCCTTGTGTTTTATTCCCTATAATATATCTGACAATAGCATTACATCTTTGAAAATTGATTTTGTAAAAAAAAAAAAGGCTTTAAAGACAAATTGCAGTTAGCATTTGTAAATCAGTTCATACTGAACTGCCATATAGCCAAATGCTCACTTACAACGTAATTTAAATGACACTGTAAGGACATTTTCACATCTAACTGAAGGTAGGCTATAAACCTGCAGATGTAGTTTTCGGTTTTAAGAACGCAATGAAAGTCGGTCGCATTCATTGAGCAATACTGCCACCTGCAGGTAAAATACAAGGTTGAAAACAACACCCGATACGTTACTCTGTGTCTTGTATTTTTGTTCATGCAGTTATTTTTTGTAATTGACTTTGACTTGTAAAAACGCTGCATTCATTACTGCTTGAGTACAGCTGTAATACCATTACAGAAACTGAAATGTTATAGTCAATTTCTATGAATAGGGTACAATATAGTGTCTATTGTTTTATGTATAGCCTAAGCTAAAACATTATCTTGATTATTTTTCATTTCGTTTCATAGCTTTGGAATAGGCATTTGATGTTAAAATAAATGTTGTGTTAAAATAGCTATACGCTACATTCTAGGTTAATTTTACGTTAAATAATAGTTTATCAAACATATCTAATAGGTTCCACAACATAACATGGGATTTATCTCTTATGCATTAGTCATAGGACATCAACATTCGTGGAATGAGCCAGTAAAACTTTCTGCAAAGGTCAGACAATTCACTTCTAGAAAAAAACTACAAACTTCACGAGAGATGAGGTCACGCGACCAGAAGCCCCCTCGTTGCATCACTTCCGTCTTTACCACCTGACGAAACATGGTGAAATGAAAGTAAAATCCGACGTGTCTGTTGATAGCTAATATTAGGACTCGGGAACGCTCCTTTTACTCACACCACAACACCCAAGGAACGTCAAGGCTTCCAAACAGAAACTGTTATTTAGATATTATGGTAAGTGATAAAAACCTACACAGTAATTGTTTTTCTAGTCTAGTACATTTACACTTCAAAATAATAGAGCCTTTATGGGAGGGGTGTCAAACTGAGTTCCTGGAGGGCTACAGCCCTGCAGAGTTTAGCTTCAACCCGAATAGAGAATGAATCTACGTCACGCCGCGTTGGATTCCGCCATGTTTTAGGTCACGCTCAGGAGCACACAGGGTGCGTCCGAAATCGCATACTGCTTAGTAGGTACTACATTTGAGTCTGAACGTACTACTCGACCGTTAACAAAGTACGTTCTATATAGTATGAATGAGAGTAGTATGAATGGAATACGGACGTACTACATCCGCCATGTTGATGTTGTCACGTGACATGCGTCTTCACAACAGCGCCCAAATTTAAAGAGCCCTCACTACTGCGCGAACATCAGCAGTGTTTCACGTAATTCTTACCGCTTTCATCGGCGTTTTAACGTTGATTGGATCAGCAGCTCAGAGGAGGCGTCGGTCAGCTGCTCGCAGATCACTGATTTTTTAGGATTACTGATAAACTACTGTCATTTGATTTGTACTATTTGTATTTGTTACTTATTTAAATTTTAGTTAAATTATGTCTGAATTTATTATGTTTGTATAGGTCTTTTATTAAGTTTTTAGTTTTATTTCATTTGAGTTATTTTAATACTTCAACAAACTAAATGGAAATGAAATAATATATATATATATTAAATTTATAAATGTGTGCATGATCAAATCATGAACTAATAAAAATTTTGGGGTTAACTAATTAAAAAAAAAATCTTACTTTATATTTTTGTTTTAGGTTCTCCCACTTTTGACTTGAGCGCAGAAATTTTGCCCTCAAGTCCCTGCTGTCACAAAAGCTCTGTCACAATAAATGCACAGAAATCAAGCATAAAAAGAAGGCAGTAAGACCTTAGCTTGAAGTGTTAGTATTTACTACGTTCAGAGTCAACAGCACCTGAATAAAAGTACATTTTACATAACTTGTTTACTTACTCAAAACCTTTGATGGCAGCATTACGCTTTCCAGTGAAGAGGGCTTCATTAGCCACTCTCCACTGAATAAGGAGCTGAGTGTGTTCATCAGTCCCTGTAATGTCAAAGCAGTCACCATTAGTCATTATCAATCCATTAATGCTACATTGACAAGCTGTGACATATTTATTAACAGTAGCTTAGTATGTAGCTAACTAAATATTAGTAAAAGAGGGGGAAAAAATGTTTTAAAGTCCGTGGAATTTTCTAATCTCATTAAACTGCTTAACAACGAACGTCTCCGTTAAAAAAGCAGTTAACAAGCTGATGTACAACAGCATTGACACTAGCTCGATCTGTTCGTTAACTTGATGTGCTCAGTAATAACAATGATTAAACATCTTTTTACAGCCGATTCACGAAATCATCTCATCGATTTACAATGTTTAAACTTTCAATAAGTCAGCCGTTCACTTAGATCATGTTAAACAAGTGCAATTTAACCACAATGAACAACGTTTTTCCCTGAGGTACTTACACTTGAAGAGAGCCGCATCGTCGCCTTCCGCCATTTTCGAATATGACGCCTCCTCTCCCGTGGCCTCATGGGATAGTAAAGTGTCCATCGTATGCATGCTGCGGAATTCGGGCGGAAGTAGTAGGTCATCCGGGTACTTCTCGCGTACTGTTTTTCGAATACTATGAATTCGGACATACTACTCGCCTCGCATACTGTTTTTCGCCTACTATATAGTATGGAAGTATGCGATTTCGGACGCAGCTCCAGTGTAAACACACGCAAATCACCACAGAAAAAGCCGACCGTTTACTTACTATTAATATATATTTTTTTTTTGAAAACCATTTTACATACTCTTAGAATAAAACGGACTAATATGTAAATCTCTTTAAATAAATAAAATCGCTCTGTGGTTTGTCTGAGAGGCTGCAAATATTAATTATTCAACCGGGTCTCGTTCACTACAGTGGTACTGATATAGGCTAACGTTAACTGCTAAAACACTGGTCAGAGCAGCAGAACCATGGCTATTTTTTTTAAAGGGGAGAATACATAGCTAGATCTCAAACAGTGGATCATTTATCATTGTTTTATATCGTCATATTGCCCAGTAAAACTGCTCAGTGTAAATAATTAAGCCATTATAGAGGTAACAGAACTTACTAGAAGCTG
>NW_015538055.1:3664665-3675217 GCF_001515605.1 Sinocyclocheilus anshuiensis
GAGAGGCTGCAAATATTCATTATTCAGTCTCCTTCACTACAGTGGTACTGATATAGGCTAACTGCTAAAACACTTTGGTTAGAGTAGCAAAATCATGGTTAATTTTAAAGGGGAGAAACATAACTAGATCTCAAACAGTGGATCATTTATCATTATATATCGTCATATTGCCCAGTAAAAATTCTCAGTGTAAAGAATTAAGCCATTATAGAGGGAACAGAACTTACTATAAGCTGCTTTGAAACGATGTGTATTGTGGATGCTATATAATACCTTGACTTAAATGAACCAAGTTGAAGATGCCTTACTATTAGAGATGCCGAACAACGATGGAAGCCATGAATGAATGAATGAATGAATGAAACTTAATCCGTACAAACAAGTGGCTGGGTATCAACTGCCACAAGATAACGTTTCCATATATGATTTTCTTCTATTTGTGGTGTGAGGGCTTACAGTTTAATGCACTGTATATAATAAATCTACAGAGATCAATTATTAAGCCACATCTTATTTGAGTTGTTTACCATACAGTTTCAGTTTAACTTTCATCCGAGTTCCGTAGTGAATGCAGACATTTTATATTATTTTGTTTATATGATTCAACTTAAGATCGAGTTGGAATGATTAACGCTTACTGTATCAACATAGCGTTAATCAAAAGCAGAGGTATTTCATGCAGACATTGATAAGGACGTTTTTCACACCGCCCGTGCAAAGGGCTATGGCAAATAATTTAAAATGAGCCTTAACCACTCCAATGCGATCTTAAAGGGATAGTTCACCCAAAAATGAAAATTCTGTCATTAATTACTCACCCTCATGTTGTTCCAAACCCGTTACCTTGACTTGAATGAACCAAGTTGAAGATTCCTTACTATTAGAGATGCCGAACAACGATGCAAGCGATCAAATAAATGAATGAATGAAGCTGCCGCAAGATAACGTTTCCATATATGATTTTCTTCTATTTGTGGTGTGAGGGCTTACAGTTTAATGCACTGTATATAATAAATCTACAGAGATCAATTATTAAGCCACATCTTATTTGAGTTGTTTACCATACAGTTTCAGTTTAACTTTCATCCGAGTTCCGTAGTGAATGCAGACATTTTATATTATTTTGTTTATATGATTCAACTTAAGATCGAGTTGGAATGATTAACGCTTACTGTATCAACATAGCGTTAATCAAAAGCAGAGGTATTTCATGCAGAGATTGATAATTAAGGGCTATAGCATAGCCCTTATCAATGTCTGCAGGAAATACTTCTGCTCTTTCGGTTTTCTAACGCTGAAAAAAGCACGTTTTTCACAACGGCCGTGCAAAGGGCTATGGCAAATGATGTAAAGTGAGCCTTAACCACTCCAACGCGATCTTAAGTAGAATAAAATAAACATTAAATCCCCAAACGTCTACATTCACTATGTTATCCAGTCTCCGCTGTAGCTCCCGTGACCTAAATTCCCAGAATGCATTGCCGCTGTAACGACACATTCCCATTCTCTATTAAACACAGCTGATCCAGCTAATCAAGTCCCTTCAGGCTTATTTATTCACATGCAATGTGTGGTTAGAGCAGGGTTGGAACTAAACCCTCCAGGAACTGAGTTTGACAGTGCATGCATGATATTACCCAGAATATTCTCTTAAATTGACAGTTTAGTATGGATAATAGATTCTTTATTTAATGAAAGAAATAGATTTCTCTTTTTGATAATATTTTACTTAAAGGCTCTTGTGTGTGCACCACTTACCATCCATGCTTGATAGTTTTATTGCCAAATGAAACAAAATAATTATTGTTATGATGTAAGACCCAGTTCCGACAATGTTGAATTTACATGAAATACACAACTACATTTAATTACCCTATGAAAAAAAAAATTTTTTTTTTAGCTTTGGTGCTAACTATATGCCAGAATATTTTTCGACAAATTGAAAAAAAATACACTTAAAATGTCAACATCTTTCATCATCAAATATGAATGACTCATCCTGCACTACAGTTTTTGTCCTATCAGATTTTCTCAAGAATGGAAATGCCCCTCCCTGCAACCTGCAATTGGCTAGCCAGATGCCAATCATGCTTAAAGGGGTCCTATTATGCTTTTTCACTTTTTCAACTTTAGTTAGTCTGTAATGTTGCTGTTTGAGCATGAAAAAGATCTGCAAAGTTACAAAGCTCAAAGTCCACTTCAAAATGAGATATTTTATTTAACAGAAATCACTTTTCAAAAACTACAACGAACGACTCGTTTGGACTACAATGCATATTTTCCGGGATTTGTGATATCACAAATATTGACGAATGGGACGAGACCTGGTTGAGCTGCACTAGAGCAGGCAACGAGTGTTATCACTATGTCGGAGACACGCTAGCTTTCTCAAGGCAGACGAACTTAGAGTGGTTACAATCATCCGGGTTTAAATCGATTTGATTTTGATTTGATTTTGACGCAATATTTACACTGAAGCTCGCTGGCGGCTATGGTAAAGGGCATGACATTTCCCAACCAGACGCCGAGTGCTGCCAATCACAACACACACTGGCCCAGCTAACCAATCACAGCACACACTGGCCCAGCTAACCACACACAGCACACACTGGCCCAGCTAACCAATCACAACACACACTGGCCCAGCTAACCAATCACAGCACACACTGGCCCAGCTGACCAATCACAACACACACTGGCCCAGCTGACCAATCAAAGCACACACTGACCCAACTGACCAATCACAACACACACTGGCCCAGCTGACCAATCACAGCACATTTCGTATTTCAGAAGGCGGGCCTTCATTTGATACAGGAACTATTCGAGCCGTTCATGCCAGACTGGGGAGAGAGGTGTTGTAATAATGTAAAATATGTGAAAAATAATGTGTTTTTCGAACAACCTAGTATGAGAGCCTGTTCTAGTACACCCCCAAAACAAAATCAAGACTTTGTAAAGGAGCATAATAGCACCCCTTTCATAATTTTAGATGCTCTGTAGACAGATGTGTATGAATTGCAATTGGAATGATTCTTAACTAAATCCACAATATTTATGAGTGAGAAGCAGTCTGTCAAGAAATGTAAACAAACTTTTACACCGATTAAACCCTGCTTCTGTGTGTTTGAAGATGTGGTTGGTTGTGTATTTTAGATGCTAATACTCTACTGTATGTTTTTCAGATGCGTAATAGACTATGGGGATCCAATCTCGGCCTGCTCCTACTGGCCTGTCAGGTTTTCCAGCTGGGAATCGACAACATCCCACATGTCACTCTTGCAACGCTGGGTCTGAATGTCTATTTGTTCCTGTTTCCTGCCAAACCCCTCCTACAGGTACATGTTATTATAAAATAAACTTTTTTGGCAGATGTGACACCAAAAACGGGTCACATCTGCCAGTAGCGAGTCAATGGAGAAAATCTGCCAGCTGATAAACTGGCAAATTAACAAACAAATACATTGAAAAAGAAGGAAGTTGCACAAGTTACAATGAAGGCAAGTTGTAGAAAGTTCTTAAAGGTTTTTCTGGTCTGTTTCTGTGTTTCGCAGACGTGTTTGAGTGTTCGAGAGGCGTACTGGTACAGAGATTGGAGTCGTCTACTGCTGTCACCGTTTCACCATGTTGACGACATGCACTTATACTTCAACATGGCCTCTCTCCTTTGGAAGGGCATCAAGCTGGAGAGGAAGCTGGGGGGCGCCTGGTTTGCGTATCTGCTGTCTGTCTTCTCTCTGCTCACCGGATTGGTCTACCTGCTCCTGGAGACAGGACTGACACACATGACAGAAGACTCGTCATATAGTTTACAGTGTGCAGTGGGCTTCTCGGGTGTGATGGATCAGGATAGATTAGATATGCTTTAAAATGATTGTTTTCTATTATAATATATTTTTAAATGTAATTTATTCCTGTGATGCAAAGCTGAATTTTCAGCATCGTTACTCCAGTCTTCAGTGTCACATGATTCTTCAGAAATCATTCTAATTCTGCAGATTTATTATACAAGCAACATTTTTTGATGAAAGAACAGCATTTATTTAAAATAGAAATCTTTTGTAACATTATAAAAGTTGGCGGAAAGAATAAAAATGGAGCAGATATCAGAAATCAATTGATTCATATATGTCACTTTTATATTTTTCTACTAAGAAATAAGCATTGAAGCTGTTTGGGATTCGTTTCAGGTGTTCTGTTTGGGCTGAAGGTGGTGAATAATCATTATCATCCAGGAGGGGCCACGTACTTCATGGAGCTGCACATTGCTAATCGCTATGCCTGCTGGGTAGAGTTGGTCCTCATCCATTTCATGAACCCTGGGTAGGCATGAAACACATTTCAAAGATGCTAGAGTAATTTTTTTAAAATTTTTTTATTTGTAGTAGGCCTAGGACCTGATTCACAGCTTGTATTAACAGACATTCACACACATCTCTTGCAGGACGTCATTTGTTGGACACCTGGCTGGGATTCTGGTCGGTCTGCTCTACACGACTGGACCACTAAAGAGACTCATGAAAACCTGTGCAGGTAAACACATTTTCAATGTTTTTTTTGTATAAGCGTGTTTGACCTCTTTGTAACTTCACTATGTTAATATGCGTATACACTACCATTCAATACGCTCAGTTCAGTTCAGTATATTTTTTTAAAGGAAATTAATGCTTTTATTCAGCATGGATGCATTAAATTGATCGAAAGTGACTGTAACGATATTTATAATGCTACAAAAGAATTCTATTTCAAATAAATGTTGTTCTTTTGAACTTCCAGAGTCACAGTTTCCACAAAAACATTAACTGTTTTCAACACTGATAGAATAAAAAATGTTTCTTGAGCAGAAAATCAGCATATTAAAATGATTTCTGAAGTATCATGTGACACTGAAGACTGGAGTAATGATGCTGAAAATTCAGCTTTGCATCAAAAGAATAAATTACATTTTAAAATTAAAATAGAAGCATAAGAGACTTATCAACCACAAACATTTAATTCAGAAATTAATGCATCCAGCCAGCCACATAAACAGCCATGACTATGTCATTTCAGGCTTTGTGACATCTAATGGGCATTATGGAGGGCAACAAACATACTATAACTCATCAGGTAAACAGTTTTGCTCTTTTTGTTTTATATGGAAATATTCATTTAGTTGTAAAGACTGCAACCTGATTTGAATCACTACTGTCCTAGAAATGGCTCTGAGAACCAATAAAGATCGAGTGATTTAGGGATTGTTAACTAGACCGTTGTAGCATCAATCTGTCGACATCCTCAATCCTCAAGATCTATAATGTGTATGTCTGTGTTCACAGGATACAGTGGATATGGCATGCCATATCCTCCAAACCCCCATTATGGACAGCAGTCATTTTTTCGCAGGCAGTATGGCGCCCCCTACAGGGAGCCATATGACACAGCAATGCCCTCTGCACCATCCCAGCATCCCTATACAGCAGGACTGTCAGAAGAGGAACAGTATGCAGCAGCTGTCAGAGCCAGCCTGAACGACAGAGGTTAGGTGGTCAAAATGGCCAGTTGATAAAAAAATGTTTTGTCATAAACAATTATTTTGTCATACATATTTAGAACAAAACATCAACAAATATTTAGACATAAAATATGAACAATATTCCTTGATTATTGAATTAGAAGTTGTTGACCACATGCCAGCACAACTAATTAATTCCCACATGTTTTTACTGACACTAAGGCTGCAGAAGCAGTCTGATTAGAGGAATAGTTCACCCAAAATGAAAATGTACTCACCCTCAGGCTATCAAAGATGTAGCTGAGTTTGCTTCTTCATGGGAACAGATTTGGAGAAATGTGGCATTACATCACTTGCTCACCAATGGATCCTCTGCAGTGAATGGGTGCCGTCAGAATGAGAGTCCAAACAGCTGATAAAAACATCATAATAATCCAGAAGTGATCCACACAACTCCAGTCCATCAATTAACATCTTGTGAATCAAAAATCTGTGTGCTTGTAAGAAACAAAGTTGTTTTTAACTTCAAACCATTGCTTCGATCAGTTCGATCCATAATATTGGCAAATTAATCTTGTCTGAATCAGGAGAGAAAAATGCATACATCCAGCAAGCCAAAACAGTCCAAAACTGTTGTAAACAAATATGTTGGTGAATTTTGATGTGAGAGGACAACGGGATGCACATTTTCACTGGAGGAAGCGCTATTATGGATTTGTATTTTGGCGCCTTAATGATGGATTTGTGTCTTACAAGTATGCAACTTTTCACTTCATGATGCTTTAATTGATGGACTGGAGTCATGTGGGTTACTTGTGGATTATTGTAACGTTTTTATCAGCTTTTTGGACTCTCATTCTGACGGCACCCATTCACTGCAGAGGATCCATTGGTGAGCAAATGATGTAATGCCCCATTTCTCCAAATCTGTTCTGATGAAGAACTCATCTACACCTTGAATGTCCTGAGGGTGAGTACATTTTCAGCAAATTTTCATTTTTGGGTGAACTATTCCTTTCATTTTTTACAGTACTAGCAGTTACAATGTGTAGCATTGTTATTTTTGTTTTGTAGGTAGTCATACTCATGGCACATATACCCAGTCTAACCCAACTCCTGAAGAGATCCGCTGGCGACGACTTCAGAGATTTAACAGCTGAACAATTGGAGAATGTGGCACATAATGATAATACTAATAGATTGGTCACATCAAAGAGAGCACTAAACAACCGATTCAAGCTAGCGGAGAGGATTCTTCCACTGCTGACTGATTGTGTCATTGAATAGCTTTTATGATGTCTTCAATGGGAGGTTTCAAAGGCTGTTGGCTGTATTTCTAATTGCACATGTTTGTAAGTATGCACATTTGTTTTTGCTGTAAATGCTAATCTCTTTACTTTAATGTTAAAAATTGAACATTAATGAATTGAATATCCATGACACATGGTTGTGGATGTGCTTTTCTGCAGTGTGTTGAATGTACAGTAAGATGATTTTGTCAGCATGCCAGTAAGTCTTACTAAGTGTATGTAAAATCTCTCAAGCTTATAGCACTTGATTATTTCCAAACAACATTTCTTCCTAAGTAACTTATACTTTGTTTCTTAAAGGGGTCATATGATGCGATTTCAAGTTTTCCTTTCTCGTATATTTTTGTAAATAAACATAAATCATTCTTATTATGGTATGTTCTTGCTGGTTTTGCATTTGTTCCAAGACATGCCCTTTTTATATGGTATATTATAAAATATTTAGTAAAAATTAAATTTGATTGTAATTACAAATATATAATTAAATCCAGTTTACATGTATTATTCAAATCACTGTGTAAGAGAGACTCCCTGCATTTAGTTGCATGACAATCCATTTTCAGAGTACATATACGTTACACTACTATTCACTTTTTAAAAAAAAATAAGAGTCAGCCACGCCTACCTAAAACGCCTCGCTCTAACACGCCCCCACATATCTACATCACTATGTGGAAATATTAGCATAATGCCGCCCAAATGTGCACGCAAAGAAAGAAGGCGTGGTTTCAGGAACAGCAGTAATGTTGATGCAGCCATGTCAGGGAGACGCTGTGTGTTTCATTGCAAAAGCAAAAGCACTTTATTTGGCCTTCCGGATGTAGGTGCAATTAGGAATCATTGGTTAAGATTTATTTACAACAGAACAGCACAACCCAGATGTTCGAATTTGTGCAACGCATTTTATGGACGACAGTTTTTTGAACCTAGAAGAGTATACTTTTACTTAGCAAAAATGCATTAAATTAATGGAAACTGACAGTAAAGATACTTACAGTGCTACAAAATATTTATCATGTTTTCATGTTTTAACCTATACTTAAACTTTATCAAAGCCACAGAAGTGGTTTATAGAATATTTAATGGTAACACAACACACTAGCATAACATTGGCTAAGGATGGAGCACAGTTTAATTTCTAACCACAAAATCAGACAAAAATAATCACTTCTTTTTAAAAGGGAATAAGTTTTTCATTTCCATCCAAAATAGCACCAAAATATCTCTAGCTAAATAAATACTCTTGACATTTCGTAAAAATATAAAGCAAAGCTGTTCTGTCAACAATGCAATCATATGTACATACAGAAGAATATATCATGTTCAGAATAAAAACTCCTTAGGACCCCTTATGTGGACTGTAAAATACTGAAGGTGTTAGTTTCATTTAATGGTTTGTGTTAGTTTAGACAACAAGAGGGGAAAAAATATATATATAAAAAAATAAGCAGGAAAGACTTTCAAGTGTCCAATAATGATGAATGGGAAGTTTGATGGCAACGGTCCTTTCACAAACACCAGAAGAAGAAGAAGAACTATTTTTTTATTATAACTACATTAAACAGTACTTTAAAAATGTGCCTCGTGGCCAGAAGGGTCTATTAGGAACTGCATAGTATGTATAGAAACAATGAAATAAGGCATAGGTCTTCAACCCTGCACCTGGGGACCCACTTTCCTGCAGAGTTCAGCTCCAAGCCTAATCAAACTCACCTGAACCAGCTAATCAAGGTCTTCAGGATCACTTGGAAGAGTCAGAAGCCAGGTGTGCTGAAGCAGGTTGGAAATAAACTTTGCAGGACAGTGGGTCCACAGGAGCAGGGTTGAAGACCTATGAAATAAGGGGTTGTTTAACATCTAACTACTGACTGAAGTCTTATATCCTCATACCTTTCACATTTACAGCCATATTGACCTGCTAATGCTAGTATTTGCCACATGGAGATATGGAAACTCAAATGTTTGCTGGTTGATGTTGTAGAATCTTCAGACAAATACATTTTTAGTTCCACAGCATTAGCAAGGCTAACATACCCAAACATTACAAAAAAAGTAGCTATGGTTTTATTATAGTAGAAGTGTAGTAACCATGTTTTTTTTTCCAGATTGATTTCCATTTGTATTACCACAGTTTTACTACAAATACAATAAGTGTAGCAAAACCATGGCTAATTTGTGGTTACCATGGTTTAACTAAACCATGATTGTTTGGTTTTACTTGTAGTAAAACCATGGTTAATTTTCATATGACTTGAATGTTGGCTTGAGATGCGTCTCTCAAATGTCTAAATCTTCCTAATTTTACAAATCAACAGCTAAAAAATGTTGTCTTGGTTTCCTGTAGTTCCTTAATTCAGTTAAAAGAGTTAAACAGTAAAGGGGTTATCACATGCAGGCAAAATATCAATTTTCTATTGTCAATAGTGTAGCAATATTTGACGCACAGCACACACATACGTCACTTTCAAACCAAGCAGCTGTCTGTTGGTCAGCTGATTCTCTGAACCAGTTGGGAAATCTGCATGGTAAAATCTCTCACCTTCAAGTGAAATCACGTGGATTCCAATTGAAATGACTGGATTTTCCCCAAATAATTCGCTGAACAATGATAAATGCGACCAGAACTTAATTCTGCACAATGCTTGGTTTAAATTCAAGAAAATGATAAATTCAAGTGTAGAAATCCAGTAATCTGCTGATTTCTATACAGAAAAAAAAAATGCAACTACCTGCCAAAAGCTGCATTTACACTGACAGCAATAGCAATTTAGTTATCTGCAGCTAGCAGACGGTCCTATTTGATATTGGTTTTGTTCTCAAGGTTCAATATTCATGCTTTGTTTTGGTATAAAATCGCACCATAGAGCTAAACTAGCATTACAATATTGTGTTGATAATGTTTTGATGTGCACAAACATAATACTTGCTTATACAAGGAACTAATGAGAAAATGTACATTGCTGTACAGACATTTCTGCAAATGGTCTTGGTTTTTACTAGCACCAACATGTAATAAAAATGAGAAGACATAAAGGAAGTCATGTTAGACTGAGCTATGTGGGAACAAATCCGGTGAAGTAAAAAGTTCACAGCCTGTAGTTCAACAAAAATGGTCACAAATGATGTCCTTTTTATCGTCTCCAAAAAAAGTGACCAAAAGCATCTCGATCACTTCCACTCCAGTGACCTATTGATGTGCATTCTCAGTGCAGTTTTTTTTTTTAGAAAACACGAGAGACTTGTGTCAGTTTTTCTTCATGCAGACGCTGCATGAGCTGATGCTATCGCGCTGTTTCTGTCCGTTGAGCACAGTACTGTGAGGAACGGAGTCAAAGTGCTGCATGTTCGCTCTAGTCAGCCAGAAACTGTAGAAGGTGGGGGAATATTGGCACGTGCCACGCGGACCTTGGCACTCCACGAACGGCTGACTGCGGAAGTCCTGCAAACAGCTTCCTGTTGATGCCAGAGACTGTCCACCTCCCTCGTCCCCTGATCCTGTATGCTGGAACACAGAAATGAAGTTGCATCATGCGATTTGTTCAAAATGTAAAGAGATACACAGTACCATCAAAACATTGAAGTCCTTATGTTTTTGAAAGAAGTGTTTTATGCTCACAAGGGCTGCATTTATTTGATCAAAAATACAGTAAAAACTGCAATATTGTGAAATATTAGGGAAGTCGTGGCCTAATGGTTAGAGAGTCGGACTCATAACCCAAAGGTTGTGGGTTCGAGTCTCGTACTGGCA
>NW_015538055.1:3676191-3678864 GCF_001515605.1 Sinocyclocheilus anshuiensis
CCTTCAATACCACGACTGAGGTGCCCTTGAGCAAGGCACCGAACCCCCAACTGCTCCCCGGGCGCCGCAGCATAAATGGCTGCCCTCTGCTCCGGGTGTGTGTTCACGGTGTGTGTGTGTTCACTGCTGTGTGTGTGCACTTTGGATGGGTAAATGCAGAGCACTAATTCCGAGTATGGGTCACCATACTTGGCCACATGTCACGTTACGTTTTTTTTTTTATTACAATTTAAAATAACCGTTTTCTATTTTAAAATATTATAATATGTAATTTATTTCTGTGATGCAAAGCTGAATTTTCAGCATCATTACTCCAGTCTTCAGTGACACATGATCCTTCAGAAATCATTCTAATATGCCGATTTACTGCTCTAGAAGCAATTATTAACATTACTAAACATTATTTGTATTTCCTGCTGCCTAATATTTTAATACACTATAATACAGTGATACATTTTTTTCAGGATTATTATTTGATTTGAAAGATCAAAAGAACAACATTTATTAGAAGTAGAAAACTTCTGTAAAATTATTCATGTTTTTACTGTCAATTTTGATAAATTGAATGCATCTTTGCTTAAAGTATTCATTTTCTTAAAAAAAAATATTTTGAACGGTACTGTACATAGACTAATGCTTATAGTTTATTCTGACTGAAAATGACATTATGCATGCTGCTAACATAACAACTAGCTATGCTAACATAAGAAAATAATAGCAAAGATACTGGTTCAGACTTAAATGGTTCATGTTTAACCAAATGTCTAAGTATTTAAATATATATTTTAACAAAATATTTTCTTTATTTAAATATATTATTATAAAGACATTTCCTTCACCAAAATTAGGTAATTTAAGGCAGTAGGAATGCATCTAAATGCCTAAAAATTCTGATAGGCAGCTTACTAGGGTTAGGAACAGAGTCGTACTTCTCTTCCCTTACCATAAGGAATGAATATCCGAACCAGAGTCTACTCCAATTGGATGGACACTTTGGTTTAGTCCCGTCTTGACTGTGTAATGTAATGGCTGGCAATGACGCCTCACACACCACACACCTGCTGATGTGTTGTTGAATTTCCATCCCCCTCAGGGTGGAATTCACGGGAATTGAGACGGCTGTAGACAGCCAATAAGATTTGTCGTTGCGGCTGGCGTAATCACAGGCGTTCATATTACAGCAGGAGAATGGCAGAGTGCTGAACATACGTAAACATGAACCTGCATGGCCTGGTGAAAACACACAAAAATAAGTTTGAACATTGTTATCAGGGTTATTATAATTACCTAAAACTCTAAACTGAAATTTTTTTAAAGTTTTTTTTTTATTTCAGCCAGTTGGCAAAGCAGCATTTTTCATATTCATTTAGTTTAACTTGATGCATTAAAATGACTAAAATTAAAACCAAAATAAAAATTAATAAAAACTATATAGACATCTTTAAAAAAAAACAATTAATAAAAATGACACAACAAAACTACTAATGCTTTAATTAAAATGAACTGAAAATGCAAAAAAATAATTCAAAATATAAAAAAAACATACTAGTATCTCAAAAAACATTTTTGTTACTTGAAATACAATAAAAATGAAATGCACTAAAATTAAAACTGAAATAACAATGAATAAAAATGATATAGAAATATTTAAAATAAAACAAAAATAAAAATGACAAAAACACACCAAAATTACTAAAACTTTAACTAAAAAAATTAAATGGGACAAACAAAATAAAAACTAATGAAAAATATTTTTAAAAATCTCAAAAAAGAATCTCAAAAACATTAACTAGTCACTAACTAGTGTTGATTTCACTAGTTAAAAAACTAGCCAAAGAAACATTTCTTATTTTCACATGATCCACTAAAATAACTAACACAAAAAACTGAAATAACAAAAAAAAAAAGAAATCACAACAAAATGACTAAAACATTAACTGAAGTTATGAAAAAAAAAAAAATCAAAAGATTAAAAAAAAACACAATAGTATTTCAATGATACTAAAATAACACTGGTTGTTACATAATAGCTTTGTTTCAAAACCTAGTCAGCTGTATACCTAGACAGCATTTTATGGAATCATAGGTGTTTTGAGTGTGAATGTGTTTATTAGCCACATACCCAGGTCTTGTATATGCGCTCTCTCCTGAGCCTCCAGATATAGTAGACTGTAGCCGTTCCATAACTCTGTTAGGCCCGAAGGACAAGTGGGCACAATCTCAGACTGGCTGTGCATCACCAAAAGGAAGCCAGAGGAAGACCGTCCAAGAGGACCCTGATCACCAACTGGTCCTGGCGGTCCTGGCATGGAAAAAGAAGTGTATGGACAAATGGTTGGGTTGATGAATTGGTCGATGTTAGTCACTCTGAATAAAAACATCTGCTAAATATATTAATGTAATTGTAGTGGATGAATGATGGCAGGAGGAAACAGGACACAACAGTGTCAGGCACAGTTGAGTCAATAATTACTGTAAGTAATAATATAAAAAAACACACCCCGAGAGCCTTTTTCTCCTTTCTCGCCGCTCTCTCCAGGGTTTCCAGATAGTCCGTCTGGTCCTTCTGGCCCAGGAAGTCCAGGAAATCCACCATCTCCTTTTTGTCCCTTTATACCTGAGCAAAAATAGGCAGTGTTCATCCAAACACAAACAATTCTGATCATTTACTTA
>NW_015538055.1:3679346-3690424 GCF_001515605.1 Sinocyclocheilus anshuiensis
TTATAGATATATTATTTTAATATTAGTCTTGGCATTCAAGAAGTAGTGTTATTTTAGTATTATTTATGTATTATAGTATTTACTAATATTTTAAAATTAGCTTTTATTTTTATATTTTGTATTATTAATTTTAGTTTAGGTTTTAGTAATTTTGTTATGTGCTTATGTCATTTTAATATTTGTTTAAATATATATCTATTTTTGATATAGCTTTAATTAATTTTTAATTCACTTAAACTTATTTACACTGAAAAAAATTGGTGGCAAAAAAAAAAAAATTCACTTAAAAATTGCTAGTCAATTTCACAAATAATTACAAAAAAACCAGCACGTAACACACTGAATTCAACAAGAAAAACAAAGTATTTTCTAGTAAAAAGTACTTCAGTAATCTCTGTTCATCATTTTTACAGTGCTTTTCAGTATATTTCTATTTTTCATTTAAGGTTTAAGGTTTTCATCTAATATTTATATTTTATTTTAATTAATTTCAATGATTTGGAATTTAGTTAACAATAACAACTCTGCCAAGAATGGGAAATGTTTCATGATCTTATGAAAATAAACACCCTGCTGTTAAATGGAGTTGTACCATTCGGACCCCCAATGCCATTAGGTCCATGTTCACCAACTTCACCAACCAGGCCAGGTGCACCACGAGCACCAGTAGGACCCCGAGGAAGGGGACAAGGAGTAGCAGGACTTATGACAGTCCCAGGCTCTCCTTTTAGCCCTACAAATACAAAGGGAGAAAGAAATTGAAAGTGAGGGTATAAATCATAACTTTATTGATTCATAAGATGGTCAGCTTGATGATCTGAAGGCTTCAATGACCTGGGTCCCCTTTGTCTCCTTTTGCACCACAGAGTCCTAGTGGCCCACACTCACCTTTGGGGCCAGGGAGTCCTGGAAGGCCCATAAGTCCACATTGTCCTGTTTCACCTGTGGATTAATAATAATAGAACAACCTGAATGACACAACTGTGAATTTAAAGAGTCATTTTAATGCCAGTATATATTTGTTTATTGTGTGGTGCTGTAGCATGGTATATTAGGGCATTTGGTTAATGAGACAACAGGCAACAGGTGTGTATTGGTAGTAGGGAAGCACAGTTTTTGACTGTTCAGGATCGTGGTAATACATGCTGACCATGCTCATTGAATTATATCTGTTGGACTGAGCTAAACAGTATGTGCTGTATCTACGAGGTATGGACTTGATATTTGTATTCTGTGAACTAGAAAATGACACCACAGGAAGCTAACTGGAAGCAATGTTTATTCATTGAAGCACAATAAAGAAAGACACTGTTTGCATCTTACATCTGTTTTGCATGGACTTTATTTCTACGAATCAAATACTAGCTCACTCCTATTACCAATACTAGCAGCTTAGTGGAAAGCTAATACAGTGGCCCCAAAACATTTTGGAATCATAAGCCAAAGTTTTAATGAAAGCGGTTTCCTTTACCTTTTGGACCTTCTAGGCCCTCAGACCCTGGGAGGCCACAAGGCCCACACAATCCCTTTTCTCCTTTACACCCTGGTGACCCAGGATCACCTGGGTCACCAAAATCACCAGTCACTGTGAATACAAAGCCTGCCTCTCCTTCCTCTCCCTTGGGCCCTGCAACAGCAAAACATACACCATACACATAATACATAAGTATATGCATAAACACAATGAATGAATGAATGATGCATTTATATAGCGCTTTACTGTGTATTGTTGTACACCCAAATGCTTTACAATCATGTGAGCAAAGCCTACATAGGCACATTACAGATTGTCTTCCTGATTTGTATCAGTGCTATCCAACTTAAGACCTCAAATCCTATTTGTACGCAACATTTGCGACTCCAAATGTCCACACACACCTGGAGGTCCATCTGGCCCAGCGCAACCCCGTTCTCCACAAGGTCCATGTTTAGGAATCTTACATTCTTCACCACGAAAGCCTGGAGGACCCACTGGACCAGGGTCTCCTATTAAAAAAACGTAGAAAGAGAAGGCAGTCTGGATTAAAGTAGATCATGAACATGTGATTGTGCTGCCTGATATTATTTACAATTCTGCTTGTTAAAATATTGAAATTAGCCAACAGTAACATATAAACAAAGTGCACTACCATTTGAAAACTTTCGGTCGCACATTTTTAAATGTTTTTGCTCACCAAGGCTACATTTATTTGATTAAAAATACAGCAATAACATTAATATTGTGAAATATTATTACAAATCAAACATTATAGGTTTTCACTCATAGAATCTTAATGTGATACATTTGAATGGTTTGAAATCAAGAAAAACTGTTGTTTAGACTACTTTAATGAAGAATATATAGTGCTTTTTGTAAATATAAAGTTATGATGCATTTATATAGTGCTTTACTGTGTATTGTTGTACACCCAAATGCTTTACAATCATGTGAGCAAAGCCTACATAGGCACATTACAGATTGTCTTCCTGATTTGTATCAGTGCTATCCAACTTAAGACCTCAAATCCTATTTGTACGCAACATTTGCGACTCCAAATGTCCACACACACCTGGAGGTCCATCTGGCCCAGCGCAACCCCGTTCTCCACAAGGTCCATGTTTAGGAATCTTACATTCTTCACCACGAAAGCCTGGAGGACCCACTGGACCAGGGTCTCCTATTAAAAAAACGTAGAAAGAGAAGGCAGTCTGGATTAAAGTAGATCATGAACATGTGATTGTGCTGCCTGATATTATTTACAATTCTGCTTGTTAAAATATTGAAATTAGCCAACAGTAACATATAAACAAAGTGCACTACCATTTGAAAACTTTCGGTCGCACATTTTTAAATGTTTTTGCTCACCAAGGCTACATTTATTTGATTAAAAATACAGCAATAACATTAATATTGTGAAATATTATTACAACTTTGAAATAACGGTTTTCTATTTGAAAATATTTTAAAACTATTTTTTCCTGAGATGCAAAGCTGAAATTTCAGCATCATTACTCAAGTCTTCAGTGTCACATGATCCTTCAGAAATAATTCTAATATGCTTATTTGCTGCTCAAGAAAAATTTCTTAAAATTATTACACGTTATTATCATTAAACAATATTATCAATGTTGAAAAGATTTGTGCTGCTTTATATTTTTGTGGAAATTTTAAGGATTATTATTTGATTAGAAAGTTCACAAGAACAGTATTTATTTTGAATTTAAATCTTTTGTAAATGTCTTTAGTGTCACTAGACATTTAGCAATTGAATGAATCCTTGCTGAATAAAATACATTTCTTAAAAAACAAAACAAAAAGCAACAACAACAACATACTGTTGAACCACATTTCATTGCCGCATTTTTATGAAACTGAAAGGGAAGCCTGTACAGTCATACAGCAATCGTCACTATTAGAAGTTATGAATAGGTTGAATAGGATTATGAGTTATGTACCTTGGCACCCACGCCATCCTTCTGGACCTCGAACACCTGTTTGTGATGGGCCTCGCAACCCTGATTCTCCTGGAGCGCCCTTGTCTCCAGTCAGCCCTTTATTGCCCCTATAACCGTTTATATACTGTCCTGAATGACAAGGATGTTTTCAAGCTGGCAATATCAAAACAAACTTCTGACAGCACAAACAAATCGTGAATGAATCTCACCTCGATACCCCTTTTCATCCTTGTCCCCCTTCAGGCCATCCAGTCCGTGGAGGCCTAGGGGCCCCGGAGGTCCTGAAAGTGAAAATGTTTTAGTTTAAAATGTATACATGATTGTTCTAGTTTGAAAATTAGTGTCAGCATCAGTTTGTTTGTACATAGCACAAGTATTCAGACCTCTAAGGCCAATCCCTCCTTGGTTTCCATTAGGGCCCAGGGAACCTAGAGGCCCAGGAGGACCTTCTGGACCATGTCTTCCACAAGGACCTGGGGGTCCAATGACTCCTGAAAAGCAGAAGGTGTATTAATATAGATTTAGGATGTTCATTCACAGGTGTGTGTATCTGTTAATTAGAGCCTGATCTATCCATTTAACAATGGGTATTTTACCTGGAAGTCCAGTCAGGCCATTGTTCCCAGGTGGTCCAGGTGGACCAGAGCATCCCCTAGGCCCTTGTGGGCCAGGGTCACCGCTGTCTCCTTCGCCACCAGGGGGAGCTATTAGGGAGAAAGAGAATGTTTCTACAGCTCTATAATTTTCCCCATGCATTTCTGTATTATAGAAATACATATTACAGTACATGAACGAAAGAGGACAATGGGATGAACATTACCTGACATGCCTCTGTCTCCACATGGCCCTCTCTCACCTGTTAGTCCTGGCTTACCAACAGATTCACCTTTGTCACCTATACAAGACAGTACAAGGAGGTTTTGCAATAAATATAACTTCAAAGGAGAGTTAAATGTGCAGATTGAATATAATACGATTGTGCAGTCGTTGTATGGGTCATAAGTTTGAATATGTACACGTACACTGTTCAAAGGTTTGGGGTCAGTATGACTTTGTTTTTTAAAGGGGTCATATGATGCTGCTAAAAAGAACATTATTTTGTGTATTTGGTGTAATGAAATGTGTTTATGCGGTTTAAGGTTAAAAAAACACATTATTTTCCACATACTGTACATTATTGTTTCTCCTCTATGCCCCGCCTTTCTGAAACGCGTCGATTTTTACAAAGCTCATCGGTCTGAAAAGCGAGGTGTGCTCTGATTGGCCAGAGCGACAGTAAGTGACAGTAAACACTCCTACTTTGTTACAAAAGATTCTATTTCAAATAAATGGGGTTCTATTGACCTTTCTATTCATCAAAGAATCCTGAAAAAAATGATCACGGTTTACACATAAATATTAAGCCGCAAAAACTGTTTTCAACATTGATAATGATACGAAATGTTTCTTGAGCATATTAGAATGAATTCTGAAGGATCATGTGACACTGAAGACTGGAGTAACGATGCTGAAAATTCAGCTTTGCCATCAAAGGAATAAATTACATTTTAAAATATATTAGAATAGAAAACACTTATTTTAAATTGTAATAATATTGAACAATATTACCTTTTTTCTTGTATTTTTAAATCAAATAAATGCAGCCTTGGTGAGCATAAGAGACTACTTTCACAAACAACAATAAAATCTTACCGACCCCCAAATTTTGAAGGGTTGTGTTGGTTTGAGTATGCAAGGTTTCAAGTATTGTATTTTACCTTTAGGACCATCAAACCCAGGGAAACCAGGGGTTCCTGGCAGACCAGACAATCCAGGATCACCCTACAAAGAAACAAGCGTTAATGACTATGATTTACATATAGTTACAGTTAATTTACATTAGCCCTGTTTATGTACACTATCTATATCTGTCAGGACAATCAAACCAACAACAAAATTCAAATAATTTGGCAAGAATTAAATAATAAGATTCATATTTAAAAAAAAGACCTTCCACTCACTGGATCACCATTATCCCCTGGGAATCCCACAATTCCCTTTGGCCCATGTTGCCCACGTGCGCCAGGCTCACCAGACAGCCCAGGAATGCCTGGCGGTCCACGCTGGCCACATTCAAACCCAGGAGGTCCATTATGTCCCAGATACCCAGGTTGTCCAGGCGGACCTGGGTCACCCTTATTACCTGCAAGTAAACCACATGATGTGAAGTTTTTTTTCTCTCCCAAGGTTAAAAACCAATATAGGATTTGAGTATCTGTTATAGATTTACCCCTTTCTCCACAGATACCATTCTCTCCAATAGGTCCAGGTGGCCCTATCTGGCCTTTCACTGGCACTGAAATTGTGTCTCCCGGAGGTCCTGGAGGTCCAATGCATCCTGTGAAATACAGGAAACATATAAGAACATGTACAGTATATTTAATACATTTAACTGCCATCATCACATTAGACCTGACCTAAAGCATGACAATACGGTATTTTACAGTGTTTTAAAGTACCTTTCTGGCCCTGGGTTCCGTTTACCCCATGGCAACCTGGATATCCATTGAAACCCCTAAAGCCTTTCGGTCCAGGAGCCCCTAAAGGGCCAGTCTTCCTTATATTGCCAGGAAAGCCATCTTGACCAGGAAATCCAGGCAAACCTGAGTTGCAATACCACATGAAAACTGAGAATCACATGACCCACTGACCGCCTCTTTGTATCTATTTCTAAATATCTATAAAACATACATTTAAATGGAAATTTGATATAACACACTTTAAAAAAAGAAACAAAACATTTCAGTGTTGAAGCTAATGTCTACATAAATGCAGTATACTTTGCTCAAAAGATTGGAGATTTTTTATTTATTTTTTAAAATTAACTATTAATATTAACACAATAATAATGGCATTTAATATCAATATTATTAATAATAATAATAATTTATTGATATTAACAAATTAATGCTTTTATTCAGCAAGAACGCATCAATTTTCTATTCATTAAAAAAAAAAAAATACAGTAACTTCTTTTGGCTTTGATAATAATATGAAATATTTCTTGATCAGCAAATCAGCATATTAGAATGATTTCTGAAAGATCATGTGACACTGAAGACTGGAGTAATGGCTAATACAGCTTTGCATCAAAGAAATAAATGACTAAATAAATGAAATAAAATAAAATTAATTAAAACCGTTTTTATTGTAATAATATTTCACAATATTACTGTATTTTGTATTAAATAAATGCGACCTTGAGCATAAGAGACTTCTTTCAAAATGGTAGTGTTTACACTGTAAAACTAGCATTGACGGTAACATCCATCTTACCTATAAATATGTTCCAGTTAATCAAAATGTTGCAAACCACAGTTAGCGATTTGTTTAAATGTCACATGACAGGTTACATTTATTGAATGAAGGTCCCACACATCGAGACCTGTGGAAAGGCTCTTTACCCTTTGGTCCAGGGCTTCCAGGGTTTCCACTGTCCCCTTTGAATCCTGAAGGTCCTTGAAGGCCTGCTCGTCCTTGATTGCCCGGGGTACCAGGCATACCACATTCTCCTTTGGCTCCAATGCATAGAGATCCTGCCTCCCCAGGTGGTCCTCTCTCTCCAGGGCACCCTAACACGGAAAAGTGACATTATTATGAGAATAATCTTAACAAGCCTCTGTTCATACAGTGGTCCCTACTCACCTCTCTGTCCAGTGAAGCCTGGTGGTCCTGGTTTACCAGGTGGACCAGCTTGTCCTTTGTCACAGTGCTCTGGTCTCCCACCTGGGCAACCAGGGGGTCCTGGTGTACCATCCATTCCTTTTTCCCCTTTTCTACCAGGAGGTCCAGGAATTCCGCATGCACCTGCAGAAAAAGTCAATTAAAATTGATTATATTAGTAGTTACTGGACTTTCTGGGATATTTTCAGATCCTAAAACCTAATAACCATTAAATACTATTTTCTTTATATCCTATTGTTGTTTACCAGATATTATTCAACTCTCAATGTCTCAGTGTGGTACCTTGCAATCCAATTGGTCCAGGAGGTCCAGGGACACCTTTAGGGCCCTGACATCCCTGAATTCCAGAGGGCCCCATCGGTCCTGGAGCCAGTGCAATACAGTCTCCAAAAGACCCTTTCAGACCCTGGGGTCCACGAATACCAGGTGTGCCAGGTAAGCCACTAATATTGATGCCGTCTGGGCCAGTGTCACCTGGATCTCCTAAAGATCCATCTGGACCTGCGGATGAGATTGCAGGGATATTAGATTTTTGTAATACTTTCCAACTTAATGTGCTCTAGTCGAGTTGATACTGTGGATATATCATGCAGATATAGAATAATTAATAAATGCATGCTGAATAGAATCAAAAAGGGTTTATTCAAGGATTTAGAAATATTCATAAAGTTGAACAGAAGTGTTTTTAAATCCACCAACACCTTGTATTCTCTACCTTTAAGTCCTCTTAATCCGCAATCACCAGGGTCTCCAATCTCTCCCTTGGGACCATCTGGTCCATTTTGTCCTTTGCATCCTGGATTTCCAAGCTTACCTTTCTCACCTGGAAGAAAACATGCATGCTTTGGTCATATACTGTATCTGATAACTATCATCAGTGCCGTGATATTTCTACTTTAAGAATTGGGTCCCTTTCAATTCATATATTTGCAGTTATATGAGTCAAAAACAGACTAACTTCATTAGTTCAACACACATTTTGCAACAAAACATCATTAACTACATAACAAAGTCTGATTAATTATGCCTCTTTGTCCTTGATATGTAGAATACATTTGGAAGTTGAGAAATTAAGACCATATTGATTTCAAATTTACAATTATTTCTCTAATTGATCTTATTTCTCTAAACTAAGTTAAATTCTGTCAAAGGACTTAACATTCACACATTTTTGCACAGATTTTGCGACCACTAAATGTCCATCTCATCGTTTTCAATTAATTTTAGAAACATCAATAAAAATATCCACATTTTAATCTATTGATTATATAATTTACCAAGTTATAACCACAAGAGTGCACTAATTAATCTATAATTAATAGAATTAAACTAGAATTAAAATTGGCACCCAATGAGCAAAAGTATGTAAAATATAATACAATTTATAATATAATTAACATATATAACAAAGACTTTGAGGCAAATGTACACTTTTAATGTACTCTACTCTTATTCTTTCAGTTGTGTCATTTTTTTCAACCAAACTGAGAGAGCTCTCACTCTTTCATACAAAAAATATTTAAATATATATTTACCTTTACAACCAGGCATTCCTTTGCAACCAGGGGCTCCACGTATCCCAGGTCCACAGGGCAGTGTATCACCTACCAAAAAAACCCCAAAAAACAGAAACAACAAAATTTGAGACGTGCCTAACAATTTGTTTTTTAAAGCAATTCTTACCGACCTCAAACTTTTGAATGGTAGTGTGCATTACTCATCATCATGAAGAGATTTCAACATCCTCCATACTGATGTTTATTTTCAACAAATTGTATAACTGTATAGCGCAGAAATAGTGGCTGGATATCAATTTATCATAGAATATAAACCTTACTCAGCTTTGTGACTCTTACCTTGAACGCCTTTAGGACCAGGAGGTCCCGTCTGGCCTTGAGGTCCTGGGTCCCCTTGTTGCCCCCGTCGCCCAACTGACCCCATCATATTTGGGCCAGGAAAACCAGTTGGACCTCTTACGCCTTTCACACCAGCAGCCCCCGGACACCCCCTGTCACCTGGTGGACCAACAACACTATCTCCCTGGGAAGGATTTTTTTTTTTTAAAGAAATTAATTAATGACTGTAAATTACTGTACATATAAATAATCCTAAATTCATATGAAGGGAAGGTTCAATAATGACCTGTCCAATAACATGTCATTGAGTATTACATGGTTTATTTATTTATTAATTTTTCAATTTTTAATGTTGACATACATAGGTCAGCTACCTATTTTACCACCGCTTCTGTGTTAAATGTTAATACTAAGTTATGGTAATAATACATTTTACCTGTTTATTATTACACATAGTAACTACATCCATATATACTGTATATTTATTTTTGAAAAAGTCTTATGTGCTTACCAAGGCTGCATTTATTTGATAAAAAGTACAGTACAAGCAGTAATATTGTGAAATATTATTACAGTTTAAAATAACTGTTTTTCATTTTAATATATTTTAAAATGCAATTTATCCCGGTGATGGTAAAGCTGAATTTTCAGTAGCCATTACTCAAGTATTCAGTGTTACATGATCTTCATAAATCATTACGCATGTTAGTATGTACAGTACTAGTGCGCAACTATCTATTACATTTTTTAAATATATATATATATATATATATATATATATAATTTCTTAATTGTTTAAATGTCTTACCAGAGGTCCAAGATCTCCAGGGGCACCAATCTTCCCATCAGCTCCTTTCCTCCCACTACACCCTGGTTTTCCAGATGGTCCAACAGATCCTGTGTCACCTTTATCCCCTTTAACATAATGCAAAAATTCCTTAAGTTCTGATAACTACATGTCAGTTTGTACGTAAAATAAAGATGAGAGATTTGATAGATAATTGAAGAAAAAACAGAAGAAATATAAAACTTTAAATCAAAATTCTGACATAATGCTCGGGGATAAAGAAACTGCATTATAGTTTCATTAGCAGGCATTTAACATAACAGTTCATGCTGTATTATAGTATTGAACTTATACTTAGATGTTAGAACATTTTGAGTCTTAAAATGTTTAAAAAATCTAAAAAATCTATTAACGGAAAATATGCTTCACCCTTTTTGTTCATCACCATAACATCTCCTTTCTCTCCTTTAAGCCCTCTGACACCTGCGAAGCCTCTGGGACCCTGAGAAACAACAACACAAACAAAAAGAAATAATTAAGTGTACACACACACACACACACACACACACACACACACGCACGATACAAAAAATTTTTTTCCACATGAATTTCAACCATGTTTACGTACAGTTACACCTCTCACACCCATCTCTCCAATGGGTCCGACATCGCCAGGAGGGCCCTGGAACCCTGTTTGCCCAGGATCACCAGGGACACCCGGAGGGCCTGGGGGGCCAGGATCTCCGGGTATATCACCAAGTGGGTCACATACACATCCCCCATCAGGACCTGAAAGGAAACACAAAGAATATAAGTACATGTGCTTATACTTGGGTTAGAAAAGATGCACCTTTTGCCGCCTCCTAATGGACACTGATACACACTACACACAACAAAAAATAATCAACACCATGGACAGCACAATATAAGACAGTCCTCTGTTCAATTATTAAAGGGTCATGAAACCCCGTTTCAGCATTGGTTAGTTCTCACCACAGTTTTAAAAAAACGCTAAAAAAGTGGGCGTGGTGCGCAGCGGAGTGGAGGGTTGGAGAGGGGAGACAGACAACACACACAGCTTCGGGTTCAGACAGTTTCTTTTCACTCCCATCGAGTTAGTGTTTTAATTGGCTTTCCTACCTGTCTGTCAACGTATGTATTTGCATACCTTTGCGCACCTGGTTTGCGCAGACAGGATAAGTCATCAGCGCGTTCACGCACGCTGTGCAGACAGAGCGAGAATGGCAGACAAACATCAACAACCTGATCTTCCTTCC
>NW_015538055.1:3690615-3706396 GCF_001515605.1 Sinocyclocheilus anshuiensis
AAATGCACAGCCATTTGCACTCTGCATCGAAAACATATATATGAATGTGCTGTTGCACCTCTGATAACTTTTTATACTTATTCTGCTGTGTTTATATAAATAAGCCTTTTGGCGGCTTGTGTCACGGAGCTGTAAAAACGGTTACAGTCACTAAGTGAATGAATCGCGTTTGTGCCGAACTCTTATTACAAAGCAAAAACAAATGCTCTCCTTCCTTCGATCCATGAACGTTTCTCTCAGTTAAAGGTGCAATAGGTGATTGTCTTCAGAAACATTTTTTGTTATGCTGGTTGAAAATCTCCGCACGCTGTGCAGACAGAGCGAGAATGGCAGACAAACATCAACAACCTGATCTTCCTTCCTGGTATTGTAGAACTTTTACTAACTGTACTATAAAGTTTTCTCACATCATGTGTCATTTACCGGAGTCACAAATTGTGACGTCAACACGATGTAGATTTTAAACCCGGAAGATGAAAATAGCGCAAAAAAGCTTACAATTAACCAGTTTTCTCAAACAGTTAAAATTATCGGATGCTAACATTGTCTTCTATAATGTGCAACACAAACACCTCTGCTAAAATCTCAGAAAAAGTAGTCGTAGGGTGTAACACAGTTCGTAGTTCGGGAAGAAGGAGGCGGGAACCGGCGAATATTCAAACCAAACTTTAATAATAAAATAAACACAAAATAGCGCGACAGCCCCTCGCGGACGACTGTCGCGCACAAACAAAACCCGGCGGTCTCTCCGCTTGTTCCTGCTGCCCGATCTCCTCAGCACCGCGATCCCCCTCAGCAGCGAGGGCTCTCTGACAGCGTGTCCCTCCTTCGTCCTGGGTTTCGGCACCAATGTAACAAACGTTTGTAGGTCGGGAAGAAGGAGGCGGGAACCGGCAGACATTTAAACAAACTTTAATAATAAAATAAACACAAAACAGCGCGACAGCCCCTCGCGGACGACTGTCGCACACAAACAAAACCAAAACACAAAATAAAGTCCAGGCCTGGTCCTCTCTCGTCTTCCACTGTCGTCACTCCTCCTTTTTATCCTTCCGGAGCTCCTCCGTGAGACTCGAGACCGGTGAGTGGCGCAGGTATCGCTCATTAGGCCTCGCTCCGTTCCCACGGCTCTCAGCCCCGCCCCTCTCGTCACATAGGGTTTCATGACCCTTTAAAGATTTTGGCTAACTTGATAATGCTTTCAGCTACAAATGACCTGCATGTTAAAAAAAATCATGAGATAAACCATAGACAGTAATATACAGTATGTACACTACAATAGTGTCACCAAAAAGTATTTGGACAATTATGATTAATATGACATTACATAACAAAATATCTAAAATGCACATATTTTACGCAAAACATTTACAGTAATGTTTGACAAAATAAAAAATATATACTGTTAAAAATATATACTATATGGTTTAACTGACTGTATTGTTTAAAAGTTTGGGGTAAGATTTTTTTGACATACGTCTCTTATGCTGCATTTATTTCAGTATTGTGTAATATTAATCAGTATTGTGAAGTATCATTACAATTTAAAATGTTTTTTAATTTTGATACATTTTAAAATGTAATTTATTCCTGTGATGCAAAGCTGAATTTTCAGCATCATTACTCCAGTCTTCAGTGTCACATGATCCTTCAGAAATCATTCTAATATGCTGATATGCTGCTCAAGAAACATTTATTATTATTATCAAACTTAAAACAATTGCTTAATATTAGTGTGGAAACTGTAATGCATTTTTTAAAGAATTCTTTGATGAAAAAAGTTCAAACAGCCTTTATTAAAAATAGAAATCTTTTGTCTTTACTGTCACTTTTGATCAATGTATTGCAGTATTAAAAAAAATCTTACTGATCCTAAACAGTAGTGCATACATCTACAAAAAAGAAAAAGAAAAGTAAACAAAGTAAAAGAAAAAAGAAAAAGCTAGTTCTGAGGGAAAGTTTGATATTTTGAATATAATGCAATGACATTCAGTTATGCATATAAATCTTTATATAAATATAAGATTATATGTCCATGTATAAAAACTCACCTTTTCTTCCCTGAACACCTTTTAATCCAGGTGGCCCTCTATTTCCAACCTGTCCAGTTTCTCCACGCTCACCAGGCAGGCAGTAGTAACCTGTATCACAGACCCATACTCTCATCACAGTGTATTAATTGTATTACTTTAGAATGATAGCGTAACTCTCAAAGTTGCATGTCTTACATATTTAGGTATGATGTTATGTGTTTAAGGGTGTTAGATAAATGTATGTAGCATGTGACAGTCAAAACATTGTGCTCACCACAAACTGTTCACTCGAAACACATGACGAGACAAATGTTCACATCGTAACAGAATGGACATACACACAAAAGACACCATGCAAGCAGGCAAACAAAGAAGGATGACATGCTTTGAAGGGCATACAATAACTTCAGTGATGATGCACACATATATACATTATCAATAATGTCAACAAATTGAGACATAGGTTAGTGTGTCTACACTAAACATGCTAAATGTTTTATTAATATTAAGAACAAATGAAATAAAGAAGACAAAATATATCAAAAGACATCTCAATGAAAAAAGGCAATTAAAAAAGTCAGGGCTGATTAAGACAGACAATAGAAAATGTAACAATTTGAGGGGGAAAAAAAATTCTACTCACCAGGATTCCCAAGATTTCCAATTTGTCCTTTGGGTCCAGGACGACCCTGTTTTCCAGGTTCCCCTAGAGGAAGAGAGATTGAATGTTAATAAATTATATTAAAAACCATTTAAAAATCTCTTCTTCTATCTCTTTTATAACAATTAAATTGAAATAGTGAGAAAACAGTACACTACAGTAAAAAAGTTTGGGGTCCGAAGGATGTATGAAATTGATTAAAGGCATCAGAAAAGACATTTATAATGTAAAAAAAAAAGATTTCTATTTCAAATAAATACTGTTCTTTTGAACTTTCTATTAATTAAAGAATCCTGAAACAAATAACGACAACTGGTTTCTTGAGCAGCAAATCAGAATATTAGACCAATTATATGTGTGTGTGTGTGTGTGTGTGCGCATGTATATATATATATACACACACACACACACACACACACGCATAAATACTTATCCTATTTTGGACAAAACTACAGATCTTTGAATAGGATTATGAATAAATCCACTTCTACCTACAGCTTTAGTGTCCCTCAAATCCCATTAATGATGTAATTTTTCATATGCTTAAAGCCAAAAAACTGTAATGAAAAAGTACCTTCAGTTCAAAACAAGAAAAAAAATCCAGCTTTTTATGATTGCCCTAACATGTCAGTCACACAAATGATACAAGAATTCTTTCAAATCATTAGAGTGTCTATTAAAATGAAATATTTTGGTAAGCAAGCAAAAAAATATTACCATAGTTTAAGAGTGACCCATATATTTTTCCTGGGTCACCTTTTTCTCCTTTGAGTCCATTAAGACCCTGCAGACCAGATTCACCCATTGGACCTAAAAGCAGAGAAGAGTTAGAAAGAGAATCGAGAAAAGAAAGAAAAACGCACACTAAGACATCTAAGACCACAATTATGATTTACAATATATAAATACCATACAAAGATGACATTTAAGATAATTCACACCTGTTATAGATGCTCCTGGATCACCAGGGGGTCCAGTTATACCCATCGTCCCTCTATCCCCAGGAAGTCCGGCTGCACCAGGAAGCCCACAATCTCCAGGTGGTCCTCCAGCACACATAAAATAAATACACAAAGTTGAATACTTTTTAAATTAAATATCATATATACATTTTAAAATGTTATTGTATAATTTAAATGCATATTATACATTTGATATATAAAAATACAATGACGTATAAAAACAATGATATATCAAAAACTCTCCCAAACCCAAACAGGCCCGCCTCATCTGAAACTCTCAAAATAAAGCATTCTAGTTTGCACAGCTAATTTAAGTAAATAAAGTGAAACGCTCTTCATGCTAAATACTGTACCTAACCACAGACAGTACAGTACTTTTCACATGTGTTTGTGTGTAATCTTAACTATTACCCATCACACGGTTGTAATGGTACTTTGGGTTTCCTTTAGGTCCGGGGTCACCTGGGTAGCCCTGTTACATATTCACAGCAGCAGTGTCAGCAAACAAATGACAATACACTGAAGGCATAGATAACTCTTTCTAAATCAATTTCTTTCATACAATGCATAGCCTAGTCAGAATTTGCGCCTGACCTTTGGCCCTGGGTTGCCATATAGACCAGGGAGACCATTATCCCCACGTGACCCCTGTATATGTGAAAACATAACATCAGAAGTGACAAACAGTATAATTCAACAAACCTATCATTTCAAAATAAATAAATCATTATTAATAATAATTCTAAATGATTATGAAGTGTACCTTAGGTCCTTGAGAGCCTTTTCTGCCTGGATATCCAGGAAGGCCCTATTGTTTTAAAAAATACAACAACATATATAAGTGAAAAAGTAAACAAAGAATGAAGTTAAGAGTTTTGGTTATGAAATTTGAAAATAGTTTTCTGGCTTGCTTTCAAAATCAACTCATACTCGCATAATCTTAATATGTGAAATGAGGAGAACGTGATGCTAAATCCTGATACCAGCTATAGCATCTATATGTGCGGTGTTATGAATGGTTAGTTTGGAATCCTATAGTTGGTTAGTCTGGAATGTTTGGATTAGTTGGTTTGGAATTCTATGATTGTTTGCTTTCGAGTGTTATGATTGGTTGAATTTTTATTATTACATGGTTTATAGTCTTATCTGTTGGTTCGAGGTGTTATGTTCGGCTGGGTTGTGGTGTTGGTTGGTAGTGAATCAATTAATATGGAAACTAGTGAAGAATCTCACTCTGGGACCAGAGAACCCAATTATGCCTTTCTCTCCTTTTTCTCCTGGAGGCCCTTCAAAACCCTGGAAACACATAAATGAATGTAAAACCACATTAATGAGCTTCAACTAACACAGATCACATATCAGGGCTTGCTATGTTAGTTCAGAAGTTATTAGGACTGATAAATTCAAATAAATATGCAGCAATACTCACCTTTGGCCCAGGTACTCCACAAATTCCTTTCTGTCCCTTTCTCCCCTACAAAAAAGTTATAAAATTCCACCATCGTTTACTTCTTGGAAGCTGCCTGGCATCCTTATAAAACCTCAAAAACGGAAAACTCATTTCACATATGCAAGTTTTACCTTATCGCCTTTTACACAGTCTTCTGGGTTAGACTCCACATATTCAAATGGACCTGGATCACCCTGAGGACCCTGTTCTCCCTGTAAGAGAATCAAGATGATGTTGTTAAACACAAATTCATGTATGATATAAAGCCAATACCGCCATGCGTGTTATGTACCTCATCTCCTTTTGGTCCAGGCAGTGATCTTCCTGGGTCTCCCTATGGAGAAACAGAACAAAATATCATTCAACGGCTTCATATTATGCACATGTAGCAGAAGTGAAGCAGAAGCAGAAGTGCATGTTGAACGAAAAATGTTAGAAATCTAGAGCTGCTGCACTTAAAGACCAGGTTTTCAAGCTTATAAACTGTAAACTTTAGATAGAGAAACTTCTCAGAGAATCTTCAATTTCACTGGGTAGTACATGCAAAACTCACCGGTGGGCCTCTTGGACCTGGTAATCCTTGTAAGCCCTACAATAAAAAAAAAGAAGAAGAAGAAGAAGAAAAAAACATTATATATATATATATATATATATATATTTGGTGAGCATAAGAGACTAAAAACATTTAAACTTTTAACCAAAATATTAAAACATCTTTTGAATACTGCAAAAAAAGTCTCAGAAATTGTGATAATCAACAAAAAGAAAAACTGTTGCTGAAATAAAAACCAAAAACACTGTCTACATAATAGTACGGATGATTCAAAAATGGTGCTATTTTTGAAGAGTAAATGCTTTTCTCACCATAGATCCATCAGGTCCTATTCGTCCTGGTGGACCTTGTGGGCCAAATAACCCTTTCAGTCCCTTTTTGCAAATGCAAACACAGGCACACACAAACAAAACAAACCTAACTAATAAATAAAACTGCGCCAATAAAGATCACACTAAAGTAATACATTATAACTCATATAAGAACTGCTTTTTTGCACTTAGTACATACTTGTGGTCCAGGGATTCCAGGAAGTCCATCAACACCCTGTGAATGAGGTTAACAGAATTGTTGAGTATAAAAAGATAATTATAAAGTAGCTCTTAATAAAAATAAAAATAAAACTACAAAAGCATTTCACTGTTTAGGAAATCAGCTGTGTTTGCTTTTACTGTATATGACACAGCACTGCTCACCCTCCGGACTGCATGCAGAATTATAGTCAGCAGTAATAAAATATAAACACATAAACATAATTTTTGGCATTACACGTACAGGTGCTCCAGGAATGAAAGTTATCCTTGTAATCTTGTCTCCTTTGGATCCTTTTAACCCAGGTAGTCCCTGAAACAAGCAAAAAAGAAAGGAGTCATGGACGTAATTTACTGCGGGAATGAACACACTGAATGAACCCAGTCAACACAGAAGATAAAATACAAATAATATATAATACAAATAATATCGTAGATTCATTGCGTGTTAAGAAAAAAATGCCTGTAAAGTTTCTCATACCATGGGTCCTGGGAAGCCGGGTCGTCCTATCTCACCATTCAACCCACGTTCCCCTCTGGTTCCGTTACAGCCATCCTTCCCTGGAAACCCAGGAAGACCACCAGGCCCTGGATGACCCTGGAAGATATAATATAATATAATTTAAAATAATAAAAAATAATACATGTCACACATGCTGTCTAGTATATATGTACACACACAAACATATTTAATACAAATCAGTTGTTACATAGAGCATTTCTATTGTTGAATATTTCATGCAGACTGTCACTTACAGGCACTCCATCTAACCCAGCATAGCCTTTTTCTCCTTGAAAGCCCTAATACAAAAGAATGCAACAGAATCAAGGTCTTTGTATTGAGTTTTATAAGAATTGTGTGTGGATGAGTGTGTATTTCTATGTACCTGGTCTCCTTCCGGGCCAGAGAGCCCAGGCAATCCTATGAATCCACTTCGACCCTTTTCGCCATGAAGTCCTCGGGGGCCAGGCAAACCTGGAGGCCCGCGGGTGCCCTGCCGACCTAACACACCAGGATTCCCCTAGAAAACAAAGGAGGAGAAGTTAAATTTGAATATAATGATATTATAGTAATACTCCCTGCAACTCGACACACTCAGAAAAAAAGGTACAAAGCGGTACCCCAAGGTGCAAAGGAAAAAGGTACATGTTTGTACCTTATTTACCCATAAATGACACAAATTAGCACCTAAAGTGTACATATTAGTATCTTTTGAAAGGGCACTGGACCAGTGACCTTTTTTTAGCATGGAAAGCCCAACTTCCTGTACAAGAAAATAATAATCAGGAAAAGAGTTCATCTATAAAACATTTATGTTTTAGTTCAGCCATCCATAGAACTTAGAACCATTAATTTCAAATGCAAGTATCCATAAGTGTCTTTTTTATATTTTATATATATTTTTTACTATATTCTTTTTTTATGTTATGCAATTTTCCAGCTGTGACAGCCATCACATTCAGGGCCGGATTAACATGAGGGCTAGGAGGGGCTGAAGCCCCAGGGCCCGCAGATTGAGGGGGCCCGACGTGATTGTGGAGGAAAGAAAAAGTACACCTAGAATTGATTGGCCATCGGGAGCACCCGAGCTTTCCCATCACACCCCCACATATTAAGCGCTGTTATTAAAGCCAAAGGATACATGTAGCCTACATTAGTTCTCGACACAAGAAAGATTAATCCTTGTTTAGTGTCTATTTCAGTCCAAAAGATATGAGCGTTAAAAATGTATTTTACTCATTTACACTGGAGTTGCCGGTATCTTTTAATCGCCTCAGCTTTACTGTAGCGCATGGGAAACAAACACTAAAAGCCAAGTGATGAAACGGCACTAAGTTACCTGATTAAACCGTGCAGCAAAAGAGAACAGCTGGACCACACTGGACCGGTGTCTCCCGCCCGCGACTCGACACTTTCGCCGCTCTATTGGAAGTGATAATAAGCAGCACTTGCCCATTTGAATTCGACACACGACACTAATATGTGACACCGGACCACAAAACCAGTCATAAGGGTAAATATTTTGAAATTTAGATTTATACATCATATGAAAGCTGAATAAATAAGCGTTCCATTGATGTATGGTTTGTTAGGATAGGACAATATTTGGCCGAGATACAACTATTTGATATTCTGGAATCTGAGGGTGCAAAAAAAAAAAAAAATCAAAATATTGAGAAAATCGCCTTTAAAGTTGTCAAAATGACGTCCTTAGCAATGCATATTACTAATCAAAAATTAAGTTTTGATATATTTACGGAAGGAAATATACAAATTATCTTCATGGAACATGATCTTTGCTTAATATCATAATGATTTTTGGCATAAAAGAAACATTTATAATTTTGACCCATACAATATATTGTTGGCTATTGCTACAAATATACCTGTACTACTTAAGACTGCTTTTGTGGTCCAGGGTTACATATGTGAACAGTAAAGTCTCTGTATTGAAGCTAGCGAAAACCAGATTGAATAGCACCGACCATGTAAACTAAAGTGTCGAGGTCAACTGTAATTTATTATAGGCTACTTACAGCCTATTAAATATTTGGGTAAAATAAAGGCAATAAGTCACTTTTTAAAAGGTTTACTACTATGCATTAACTCTGGATTCATGAATTAGCTTTTCATTAGGGCAACTACAAAGGAGAATTTAATAGTTCTAAATAAACTTTAATTGCAGAAAAATATGAATTCAATAATTAAGAGTCTGCAATATAATGGAATATTAATATTGTTAAATGCATTTTAAGTATTAAAAAAAAAATCCATTTAAAAAATCATTTATTTATTTATTCCAATTGCCCTAACCCCAACAAAACATTTATGGGGGACTGTCTGGGCCAGATGGTCTGAATTTTAGAACCAGTCCAGCCCTGATGATTCTCCTCTTCTAGGGCCAGAAAGAAGACCTTCTAATAATAAAACTATTTAAAGTAAACTCCTTAAGGTAGCTGTATATGCACAAAAGTTTTTGCTTCTGGAAACCTGTTTGCTTTGACTTCATATATTTGGTGTTAATGTATTTATTCTTTTAATTTGTTGTAACCTGTAATATTTAGTGTGTATACTCACTGTATCTCTGTGTGTTGGAGATTTGATTTAAGAAACAAAAAACAAACAAAAAACAAATTATTCCTGTGGTAGAAAACGTGGCACCAAGATAGGCTACTATGAAGGGGGCCCTTGGGTTTGCTATAGCACCAGGGCCCTATGTGTTCTTAATCCGGGCCTGATCACATTTGAATCTGTTCCAAATGTATCATTTTGGAATGTACACTACCGTTCAAATGTTTAGGCGTTACAGTAAAAAAAAAAAAAAAAATTGTTGTTTGTCCAAAACAATTGTATACTTTTATTGGAAGCAGAATGTAATGGAAGCTGTAAATTAGTTATTTATTTAAAGTTATTTTAAATTGTAAGTAATATTTCACAATATTACAGCCATGCTGCATTGATGAGCATAAGAGACTTCTTTCAAAAACAAAATCTTGCCGACCCCAAACTTTTGAACTGTAGTGTATTTTTACGAAATCACCACAAGAGTGTGACAAAACATCAAGAACATATTACAATAACAGTACTGTTGTGTGTCACCAGATGCTGCTCTAGGCTTGAGTGTGATTGGTCATTGGTGTTAAGTGCTCTCATATTGTTTGACAGTGATTTGTCAGTTATGTTAAGTGCTTTCTTAAGTGTTCCGAGTGTGACTGGTGAGTAACTGTGTTGTATATATACTTTTTGTATATAATTGCATGCCATGTACTATAAAAAACAACTGATTGTATCGCATCTGATTGGTGCTATAAAAATAAATATTTATTTAAAAAATGGAAGGGGCAAAAAAAAAAAAAAACTACATACACTTGCGTGAGAATGAATTTGTGAATTTCATGAGTGACTGACTATTTAGAAGAGCTCTGACTAAAACAACACACTCTGACGGGAACTAAGAGCACACACACACACACACACACACACACACACACACACACACAGATGGGAACAGCAGTGGAGCATTAGGATTTAGCAGTGTATTTATATACACACAGCAAAAATCCTCAAAAAAGTTCAGTGGCAAACATGTGAAATATTTGACTGAAAGCAGTCCACACGAACACACACACTTCCTCTCTTCAAGCACACGGTGTTAAACAGCCTCCCTAGATGGGAGGAAAGAATCATGTTAATTGCGGGTTCTTCCCACAGCTGGTTTGTGACAGCTTCAGCTTCTGAGCACTTTTAATTACAATACCAGGAACAAATCTCTTTCTTTCTCTTCCTCTGGTCACTATCTTGAGCTGACAAAGCCAAAAGGTTTCATCCTCTATTCATGCAAACACACACAGGCATGTTTTTTTTTTTTGATGACTCAGTTGACCTGTAAGGCACTGGATTTGACTTTGATCAGATACAATAGCAAAGCACTGACAGGACAAGTCACTGAATAAAAGCTACAGACTAAAGTGTGTGTGTGTGTGTGTGTGTGTGTGTTTGCTAAAAGCATTGCAGTTCATTCTCACATTTTGTTCATTCTCAATTTTATGCTGCGACAACATAAGCTTATGATCAAGTTCTAAATATGAATTGTGTAGGGAAGTGTATATATATCTTAGGTTATGTAACTTAGGTTATGTACACTACTGTTCAACAGCTTGGGGTGAGTAAGATAAAAAAATACTTTTAATAAAAATACTATTAATATTTTAAAGTGATAATAAAAGCATTAAAATGTTACAAAATATATCTTTTTCAAATAAATTCTGTTATCTTGAACTATTTACTATTTTTTACTGTTTTAATGACTGTTTTTAATATTGATGATAATAAATGTTTTCTGCAGCAAATCAGCATACTAGAAGGATCATGTTACAGTGAAGACTAATGGCTGCTGAAAATTCAGCTTTGCATCACAGAAATAAACTACAGTTTAAAACATATTACAATAAAAAAAGTTATTTTAAATTGTAATATTTCACAATACTGCTGTCTTATTTTAATCAAATACATGCATCCTTGGTTGGTTGGTGACTTCTTTCAAAAACATGTAAAAATCCTACTAAACCCAAAATTTAGAACAACAGTGTATATAGCTGCAATATTTATCTTCATATAACTTTCAGACAAACATTTTAAATTTACCAACTAAACAAACACAAGATACATCATATTCTGCTTGACTTTGTGACGTGAAACAAGTATGAGAATATGAGTGTGTGTTAAGCAGCATGCACTCAGTGGTTGTGACAGAAGTAGATCAATTTGTGTTGAGGGTGTTCACAGTCTTTCAGGGAAAGCACTGACTGTGATAATTACTAAAGACCCAATGGATTCCCTCAGCAACGCAACACGCACACACACACACACACACACACACACATTCGTAGGCTACATCTTTGCATTACAATTAGGGCTTGCACCTCAAAATACAGCTGTCCACACCATCACACACAACTCCTGAACCATAAAGACATGTATTCACATGTAAAACTAATTTAAATATCAATAGAGCTGTTCAGGTTGCAGTGCTAAAAACCAAGGGCCAGTTGCACCAGCTAGACGTAAAAAATCTGGGTGTAAATCCTACACTGGGCTTTGCAACGTCCAGCTTTACGATAAATATTTACATCTGTTGCACCAACTAAAACTACGATCAGTCGCAACTACGCCCAGCGTAGACAATGCGCGTCCATGCTGACACATTCTCCTGCAGTGATGGCTGAGACGACATTCACACTGCAATGGCTACGACTACTAATATAAAACTTAATTGCTCAAGACATCATAACAAGTTAAGTCACCGCGCCATGATTTTATTGAGTAAACATTGACGTCTTACTGTGGCTGAAAAACCACATTTATAGTTTGTATTTTGTGATAAAACTGACAGAATTTGAAAGCTGATACTTTATTTGTAATTAAAAGTAACAAAGCACAAAACTTACTGCGATTTATTGGATGGCAGGCATGCTACAAATAATGAATGGAATTAAAGACGTGAAATATTTACAAGAATTTATACCATCCTTCCAAGCAAGATGTTGAATGGTACAGTTTCTTTTAATAATCCCAGATCAAATGTAATATTTTACTGCATAATTACATGCTGTACAGAAATATAGTTTTTATTAGGTCAATTACTGTCGGCAGTGGTATAGTCTACACCGAGCATCGTGACTGATATCGCTTATCCTGCCCGAAAAGACCATAAACATTACAGTTCACGTCTGCAGTAATAATTAACTAATAGACATGAATCCTAAAAACTAATAATGTCCGAGCAAATCATGACTTTTCACTTTACACCTACCTCTGACTAAGCGTAAGATTTAGTCTCAGACGTAGCACTGCGCCGAGATGGTGCAACGGGTATAAATTCTATGCACGACTTAAAGCACATTTTACGTCCAGCCTAGTCTTACAACCGGGTGTACGTCCAGCTGGTGCAACCGGCCCCAGAAGAGAATTAGCATGTTCACGCTATGGGTTTTTATCACAGGAGTATCTGTTTTATTAGTGAAAAAGTTAATGTTATTTAAAGAGACTTTCTTGTTTTGTTCATACCATACGTGGATTTTGAAACCGCTGTATGCATCAAAAGCATGCTAACAAGGGGCTATCAGGGTTTTTACTAGTGGTCTACCGATATATCGGCCAATATTTGGCATTTTTAAAATATCGGCATCGGCCAATAAGTTTTTCTGTTTGGCCGATGTGTTCGAGTAATGTGTTATTTTGACAAGGCGGCGGACTTTTATTTTGACGGCGCTGAGAACGGCAGCGCCTGCCTGAGCGCACACAGCTCACATGCTCACTCTTGTCCGCTGTCGTCGTTCAGTTCTGTCTAATATGGATAGAAGTCTATCTAATAATCAGATAGAACTGTTAAACAAAGGAATTAAAATGTATACAAAAAAGTATTATAACAATTGCTTCAATATTATTAGTAAGAGAAAGGCAAACATTATAATACTTTCTCATTTGCCGTCAGCATTCAGCAAATACGCATTTATATCGTTTAAACAAATCGTTGAATGACTAATGAACATTTAATTTCACAAACATTGCAGACTTGGTCGAATCTAGTTGAGATCTTGTGAAGTGTGCATTTGTATCCTGCATGCTCGCGTGTTCTCTGCGTGACGGTCTGTCCGTGCAAATTGAATGATGACAGGAGGAGAGTTCAGCTTGACTAGAGATGCGCGATCGACAAACTTTAAACTAGTGATTTCAAATTATGCTGCGCTTTATGCATTTGCCCACTGTCATACTGATATCATTTTCATTGCGTGCTCTATGTAAAAAGAGTGTTACCTAGGCTTTATTTAAAAAAAATAAATAAATAAAAAATTCCCAATGCACACAAACTTCCCAGAATACTGAGTGCCCTGTTGGTTACAGTGTTTACTTCCTTTTTAATTAGATTTTTATTAAATATTTATTTGTTTGTGAAAATGCTTTGTCTTCTAAAGAATAAGTATGTTTATTTTACACAATTATTTTTAATCCATTTTCAAATGATTTCAAATTTCTTAAATATAAATTAAAATAAATAAAATTATATAGGCTTTATATCGGCATCGGCTGTCAAAAAAAACATATCGGTCGACCACTAGTTTTTACCCTTAACTAAAACTATAAAACACATTTTCATTGCTTAAAATAGAATAAACATGAACTGAATTAGAATAAAATATAAAAAAAATCTTAATTTATTTTAGTTAGTTTCCAAGGCAACATTGAAGTACTAAAATAAAACGTAATAAAAACTATAAAGACAATGACAAAAACAGTTAAAAACTTTAAAATTAAAATAAAAACAAAACATACAAATAAAATGTAATTCAAAATATTAACACTGCTCTATTGACTAGACATGCAACGCCAAGGTCATGTGTTTGATTTTCAGGGAGTACGTGAATTGATAAATCGCTTTGGATTAAAGTTTCAGCTAAATGCACAAGTGTAAATGCAAATGGTAAAAAATACAGATTTATGTAATCTCATAATAAAAAAGGGGGATATTTCCGGTGAATTCACTTGAATAAACAAGCATTTTTTTGAAGACGCGAGGTCAGAAGAGATGTGGCTAATACCTGCTTTTGCAAGACCCCATAATCCCCCTCAGGCATACATTCCACAGTTCTAATGACAGCCATGCAAATGTCCTCAAAACCCTCCCATAATCTCCTTCTTAAGATTTCCGCTAGACCCACACGCGCGACACAGCGCGTGACATACTTATCTAGGGTGACTATAAGGACATGTCCTGGCCATGATTTATAAATTGCCTAAAATGTCTGGGTTTTGGCTTTGCTTTTCTATTGAAAAGCTCCCTACAGTCCTCATACATTATATGTACGCATATTCGCATTGCTTTGACCGTTCTCTGTAGATCTCACGTGCCACGATTGGTTGATTATCTACAATGCCCGCACGCTATTGGTCAAACTACTTTTTAATCATTACCTTCAGCGCGTATGAAAACAAAAGGAAAACAAAGTCAAAACCCAGACTTTTACGCAATTAAGAAATCCCGACCAGGACATGTCCGGGTAAAAGAGGACATTGTCTCATAAGCAATGCACGTGTTTTGAACAGTGGGGGAAATATTTATTCGATCCCCTGCTGATTTTGTAAGTTTGCCCACTTACAAAGAAATGAAGGGTCGGTAATTTTTATGGTAGGTTTACTTTAACGTATAGAGACAGAATGCCAACCAAAAAATCCAGAAAAAATACATTATATAAAGGTTAGAAATTGATTTGCATTTCAGTGAGTGAAATAAGTATTTGATCCCCAAGCAAAACATGACTTTTTTTTAAAACATGACTTTTTTAACAGGGCCATGTTGGCGGCGCGGTCGGACGCAGCGACTACTCCGGGTCCCAAAAACGGTGTTTTTATGTCTGTTAGTCTCGTTTCCTCGTCTTCAAACAGTCTCATCTTATCGCAAAATCAACAGATAAACACTCGGAAACACATCTAGTGACTGTGGTCCTAACTGCCTTAAGATCATTAACAAGCTCCTCCCGTATAGTTCTGGGCTGATCTCTCACCTTTCTCAAGATCATCCTTACCCCATGAGGCAAGATCGTGTACGGAGTTCCAGACCGAGGATGATTGATGGTTGTTTTGTATTTCTTCCATTTCCGAATAATCGCACCAACAGTTGTCTCCTGAATTCTTGCTGGTTGGTAGAGGATCAAATACCTATTTCACTCCCTGAAATGCAAATCAATCTCTAACCTTTATATAATGTGTTTTTTGGTTGGTATTGTCTCTATACGTTCAAATAAACCTACCATAAAAATTACAGACCCTTCATTTCTTTGTAAGTGGGCAAACTTACAAAATCAGCAGGGGATCAAATAAATATTTTCTCCACTAGTTACTTCTCCGAAAACCTGAAACCTTATAGGATAATGCCAGTACAATACACTGGCCAATTGTCGCTAATTATGCAAATACTGACAAGCCTGCAGGCAGTATATAATGTGGTGTGAGCGACAATTGCCTCAGAATCTAATACTGAACGCTTGCACTACTGATCGATAAGCAATCACGGCAACCTTCGCAATGTCTCAT
>NW_015538055.1:3706488-3712319 GCF_001515605.1 Sinocyclocheilus anshuiensis
CTCAGGGAACCGAGGTTACGACAATAACCAGAGACGTTCCCTTTCGAGCGAAGGCTCCTGTCAGCAAAAAGGACTGGCGAAGCTCGCGGCTTGCTGGCGGCAGTGGGCCTCATCCCTGTGAGGCCACGAGCGATGCTCCTCAGAGTCCTCTAAAAGCTCAGACGAGAACCTCCAAGTGGTGCCAACTCACACCAAGAACATTTCAGAAGCAACTGGATTCGCAAGAGCACGAGATTTGCCTGTCCGACTGAATTTTTCTTGGTTTTTAGTGTTTTATCATGGGTTAGTTGACTAAATGGTTGTTTTGTCCGGATTAATTGTGTTTACTGCTAAGTCCTGCTGTTGTGCTATAGCCTACAGTACAGACAAGTTAATACACTTAAAAATCCAGTTATAAACGACAAGAATAAAAGATTCTAGCTATGTTTTAGTCTGCACAGCATGTTTATTTTGTATTTGAACTGTGCTGCTTGGAAGCAGCGTCCGCCAAAAACAGACTAGGTGCCTATCTTTAGCGAATCAGCGCGGAGAGCCGCTGGCATGTGAGCAGCCGCTGCTGTGACAAAAAAGCTCAAGCTTGCGGTGTGAAACGGGCATAACAGTCTTTATTTTCTCCCGACATCAGAGCCCCTGAGGATGCAGTGGATTAGTTTTGTTTTTGATGGTAACGCAACACCCAATACACATTCCAATAAAATGGAAGAGAGGGGCGGGGTGAGCAGAGCTCATTAGCATTTAAAGAGACAAGCACAGAAACGGGCCACTGTGAACAGAGCTGTTTTTGACAAGGTAAACAACCTGGGTGTTTTACACGACCACTGAGGAATTTTAACCAAAGTATGTTGCATACATTTCATGAAGACCCTAAAGAATCATACCAACTGGGCATCCAATGTCCCCTTTAAAGTACCATGCACAAGGGAACAAGGAGGTCATTATAAATGGAATGCCTGAGAAAACTGTGTTCACATTTTTGTTGTGTTAAATGTGTGTGACTGCATTTAAGTGTGAATGCATGTTATTTTCATGGGAGATGACTTGGGCCCAATCCCAATTCTACCCCTTAGCCCTTCCCCTTTCCCCTACCCCTCAACATATTTTCATGTCTGATCAGGGCGATATGAGCGAACAAAAACGCACATAAATGTAAGCATTTTTGGCATTAATAAAGATTTTAACGAAAAGTAATCATTTGTTTTATGTTACATTCAATCGTGAGTTCATATTTACAGTCATGTTACTCAAAGAAATGTTTGCAAAAAATTGCTATATTTGCTAACTAACGTCATATCATCATAGACTGCACGATAGTGCCACAACATATTTTTATGTCTGATCAGGGCGATAACCACCGTAGACATTGAGGGGGGCTAGTCCCCCTAATAATTAGAAATCGCTAAACCCTTTTCTCAAATATTGCCAATTCGAGAGAGAGAGAGAGAGAGAGAGAGAGAGAGAGAGAGAGAGAGAGAGAGAGAGAGAGAGAGAGAGAGAGAGAGAGAGAGAGAGAGAGAGATGAAAGTTGCGTTTATGCACGTCTGTGCGTTTCTCTTTTTAGAGTGAGTTTACTTCAAAAACAGCATTTTATCCTCTCGTTGCTGGAAATTATAATGTAGCGATTCAGTATTGAAACTGTTATTAATAAAAGTCGTGGGGCAGCGTTGACAAGTTTCTTTTCTCCTGGATGTGTGATCTGCGGTAGGGGAAGGGGAAGGGGAAGGGGTATAAAATAGAATTGGGATTGGGCCTTGGTTTTTCATTAATTTATGAGTCCTCATCCCACCACATTCCAGGGATTTCTGGGATAGTTCCAGTCCTCCAGTGACTGCACTTTGATTACAACAACTGAAGTGTTCATTATGTGTGTGTGTTTGTATACAAATTAGCATGAACACAGACAACACAAATTCCTTTCAACAGAGTTTGATCTGTTTAAAAAAAAAAAAATAATTTAAAAATTTAAAGTTATGACAAATATTTCCAACATGGATAATTCACAGAATTCATCTGTGTGTGTGTGCTATAAGCAGCTGTGCACACTCTTGTAAATGCACTCCTAACTGTACAGTAATTGGGCCACTGGGCTTTACGAGGCTGCCATAAATTTGTCGCTCTTGTGCTAAAGGCTATTATTATTTTGACTTAAGAACCTTCTGCAGGGACACATTCACCCTCTATCTGCCACACAGACACACAAATCCACTCAACATTACATAGTTTTCTAATTGTTTTCCTTCAGGGTCTTTCTTAAAAATGCATTACATATATCCATTTTGGCTTTTTCTTATAAACAGACCCACATTAACCTTGCAACCATGATTTACGTACTATTTAAAAAAAAATAAATTAATACTTTTATTCAGCAAGGACACATTAAATTAATCAAAAGTGACAGTAAAGACATTTATAATGTTACAAAAAATGATGCTGTTGTTTTGAATTTTCTATTCATTAAATATTCCTGAAAAATTCTACCATGTTTCAAGCAGCACAACTGTTGTCAACATTGACTATAATAAGAAATGTTTCTTGAGCAGCAAATCAGCATATTAGAATGATTTCTGAAGGATTATGTGACACTGAAGACTGGAGTAATGATGCTGAAAATTCAGATTTGACATCACAGGAAAAAATTACATTTTAACATACACTAAAATAGAAAACAGTTATTTTAAATTACATTAATATTTCACAATATTACCGTGTTTACTGTATTGTTCATCAAATAAATGCAGCCTTGGTGAGCATAAGAAACTTCTTTCAAAAACATAAAAAAAAAAGTTGAAAAAAAAAAAAGAAATGTAGTCAGCTACTCATTATCACAAAACAAAGCCAGACACAAATGGCTGTGAACATTAATATTACATAGCCAAAAGAATAATGTGCCATGAAATATTGATTTGAATTGAAATTATTTTATTCATTTACTAGAACAGCTTTGCAGGAAATACAGTTTAGCGGAATAATGCGATTGACCAATCAAAATAAGGTATTCCAGAGAAATAAGGTATTCCAGAGAGCCATAAAATAATAATAATATAAATAATAATAAGAATTATATGTAAAGGATAATGAATGATTTTAATGCACGACATGGAGGCCAACCAAGAACCACCCGACGCGAAATGGTAAGACATTTATTTGAATGAATTATAGCATTAATCTGAATGAATTATTGATTGAGAAAGAGAGAGAAAGAGAGAGAGAGAGAGAGAGAGATGACAGTTGTGTGTGTGAATTACCAGCGTCTGTGCTTCACTCTCTACAAACAGAAGCAGTTTAGTTACTTCAAAAACAGCGATTTTACCACCTCGTTGCTGAGGAATATAATGTAGCAATCTATTATGTAGGCTATTTTATTAATAAAATTTGCGGGCCAGTGCTGACACTAAGGGTACTTTCACACTTGGTTCGCTTGCCTGGTCCAAACCCGAGTTCGATTGCTCCCCCTCCCCCCGCTGAACTGCGTTCATATTATTTTATTTGGGTCCGAACCGCGGTTCATTTGCGTCATCAAGCCAGCAGCTGTTTACCCCGTTGCTTAGTAAAGACGGCACAGGTCCGCAGGAGAAGGCAGCAAATGCATAACATTGCTCTCTGCGCTTTTATATATTTACGTTTTTGAACCGTTCGTTTTGTTTACAAAGCTTCGGTACATAACGGCACTTAGGTCTGTCATACGAATGTGCAAATGCTCTAAAGAACACTGAAGGCGAACAGAAATGAGATATACAGCTCTCTCTTTGCAGCGCATCAGTCATGCTCATCAGGAAAGTGAGTGAAACACACACACAAACACACATTTTTATCAAATAATACATCATTAATAGCGGTTCATTTCCGCGATTTGGTAAGATTGCTTTCACATCAGCAGCGAACCGTACCCCAGACCACCCTTTTTAAGTGGACTCGGGTACGGTTCGCGGGTGCGCACCCGAGTTTGGAAGACAGCGTTCACATTATCCAAACGAACCGAACTCTGGCGTCAATCGAACCCAAGTGCGCACCAAAAGTGCTAGTGTGAAAGCACCCTAAGTTTCTGTGTGTGCGCAGCATGATCTCGAACCTCTCTCCCTCTCACTGTGTTTATGTGCGAGTGATGTGTGTGTTTGTGTGCATCAATTAAAGAAGTGCATTAATATAGAATGGTGATTAAACTGACTTGGAACTACCTGTGCATTAAACGGTTTTAATGCATACCTGCCAGCCAATCAGAATTGAGTATTCAGACAGACCATGGTATGTATAAATATGGTATGTATAATGTAATAGAAAATACCTCAGCCAATCAGAAGCTGTTATTTGTTCTTTGTCGTCAATTCTTCGGAGTTATTTTTGTACAGAGGGGGAGGATGGTGGGGTAACAACATACAAAACTGACAGCATAATAACACTGCTGAAAACTAAGTGCACACCTGATATACACACACAAACACAGACATTGTTAATTTCGTTGACGAATAATTTTCATCAATTTTCGTCAACGACATTTTTTTCACTTACGACAATGAGACGATAACGAACTAAAACTCTTTTTGAATGACAACAACGAAAACTAAATCTATTGACATTTTCGTCAATGAATAAAAACGAGACGAAAATATTAGGGAGGGACGATTTGGGATGAATAATTTTCATCAATTTTCGTCAACGACATTTTTTTCACTGACGACAATGAGGCGATAACGAACTAAAACTCTTTTTGAATGACAAAAACGAAAACTAAATCTATTGACATTTTCGTCAATGAATAAAAACGAGACGAAAATATTAGGGAGGGACGATTTGGGAAGAGATTCATTCAGAACGAATCTGCTGCGTGGTTCGAAGGTTAGATGCGTACATATGAACCGGCGGGACATAAGCTAACACACTTGGTTGCTGCACGTCGCATAAAACGTTAAAAAAGTCAATATATGGGTGTAAGAGACGAGCAGACATATGGATAAATCTGACGACCCAAGAGAGAACTCAATTCGGTCCGGTTTTCTGAGCGCAGACACTGAAGCATAGGCTACACACAGAAAGCGTGTCTCACAGCGCACGAGTACTCTTTCGCGTCGCATGAACGGAGAATTGCACACAAAATGATGTCGAATTGTCCGTTTTGACAAGTATTCACGTAAACAGAGTTGATTACGTCTTAAGTGAGAACATAAACAGTAGGGAGAACATGTATCAGTACATTGCATCCATTGCAGCTGTTTATTCGGTTTTAAAGGGATAGCAGCCTAATTTAGTTGCTATTGTCCGAGTCATTGATGTTAATCAAGCAACAAAAGTAAAGAGACAGCAGCTTAATTTAGTTGCTATTGTGCGAGTCATTGATGTTAATCAAGCAACAAATGAAAGACAGAAAATCACACACTACTCTTGACTGAAAAACTTTAGCAGCACTAAAGATTAATCAAAATTTATTTATAGAAATAAATATGTCTGCTTGAAAGAATGAAGAATATGGTAAACAAGTTGCTATAAAGAATGCATAATTAGCCTATATAACCATTGGTATTTCATTAAAAAGAAGACCATGTTCTTGTTCTTTATGAGAAGTGGTTTTATTTAATTTTAACATAAAGGCATGTTGTGTGTCACCGCAGTTAAATCGGTGTCTATCATGATAAAACCTTAATATCAAACCTATATAATGAGTTTGGACATTTTAGAGAAATGCTTAATAAATGCACTGTAACTAAACACCTTAGATTTTAGCCGACTAAATTTACTATAGATTTAGTAGTTGACTAAAATTTTATGAAATTTAGTCGACTAAAACTAGACTAAAACTAAAAACAATTCAGATGACTAAAATATGATTAAAACTAAATGGC
>NW_015538055.1:3712329-3754522 GCF_001515605.1 Sinocyclocheilus anshuiensis
ACAAACTAAAACAATTCAGATGACTAAAATATGACTAAAACTAAATGGCATTTTAGTCAAAAGACTATGACTAAATCTAAATCTAAATTTGCTGTCAAAATTAACACTGGTACACACCTTGTAACATTCTATTCTAAAACTGCTCTTAATCGAAGTGAAGCATTCGTGCCTCTGAAATAATCATTAACACATTTAATCTTTTTTTCCCTCTTCTAAGAACATGGCAAGAACTGCATTATGCCAACACCTGGATGGAGCTGCTCAGGTACAGACATGAACAGGCATGAATCACTGGCATGAAACTGGGTCAGTGTGCCAGTGAGTGTGCGTGAACATGAATTAAACATTGTGCGAAAACAGAATAAATACGATTAGAGAGAGACTTAGTTAATGAGATTAAGAGCTCCTGTAATGGGGAGACTTCTCTCTTTGCCACACAAACAAACATACCGTGTGTCTAAAAACCCGGCCTTCCGGGAACAGCTAGACAAGTGTAAAGTGCAGTCAGTCAACACTAGAATCTTGTCTGGTGTTGAATAATGTCAAAATGAAGACATTATATTTCTGGATTGATTATGATGTCATATTGTCCACAAAGTCAAAATGATGTAATGGACTTACCCTCTCTCCTTTGGGGGGGAAACACTGGCAGACCCTGCAGTCTCGACCATCGCACCTTTCTGTCTTGTCTCCCTAAAACACAGAAATATAGTTTCAGAAATGGAGTGAAACACACTCATACACATGTAGGCTCATATACACTGGGCATTCATGATGGAAACTCACAAATTATCTGTATCTATATTTTCAAGTTTCAGAAGTCAACATTCATTGCTTGTTTTTAGTGCTTTCCTTAGATTACACATTTATGTAGATGAGTAGTGTTTGCCTGTGGAAAGCCACCATCACAATGCTAGTGTGTTCTGGGTGGCTGCCACAAAGGTGTTGTGTGTGGCTTTTAGTATGTTGCTATACGGTTGCTATGGTGTTCTGGGTGGTTATACACACACATTCACATATACATAATTAATTACATTTACACTTTTTTTACATTATAAGAGAGACAATCATGTGAATAAATAACATTTTATCAGCTCTCCAGCATGAAATAAATCTACATTAACTGTGTGTGTCACCTTGTGTGTCCCTGTGCATATCAGGTTTCAACATAAAACTATAATCAAAATCAGTTTTGCACAATCAATCAATCAAATAAAAATTAATGAATGAATGAATAAATACAGTTGATATATTTAAATATTCTTTTATTTTATGTTATTATTATTTGTGTATCATATTGAGAAATTTGATTTATTAATTTTCAACATTTTCAAGCCAAACAAACAAATAAATAACTACATTTATTTATTTATTTGTTTATTAATTAATGATTATTTGTGTGTCATATTTGGAAATTTAGTTTATTAAATATTTTAATTTATACTAATTTATTGTTGAATGTTCCATGAGGAAAAGCATGTCTGAAACATCAATCATAACAAGTTAAACTAAGAAGCTTACGATAAACTAGCTAAATACGACCAGACATGAACAGGCATGAATCACTGGCATGAAACTGGGTCAGTGTGCCAGTGAGTGTGCGTGAACATGAATTAAACATTGTGCGAAAACAGAATAAATACGATTAGAGAGAGACTTAGTTAATGAGATTAAGAGCTCCTGTAATGGGGAGACTTCTCTCTTTGCCACACAAACAAACATACCGTGTGTCTAAAAACCCGGCCTTCCGGGAACAGCTAGACAAGTGTAAAGTGCAGTCAGTCAACACTAGAATCTTGTCTGGTGTTGAATAATGTCAAAATGAAGACATTATATTTCTGGATTGATTATGATGTCATATTGTCCACAAAGTCAAAATGATGTAATGGACTTACCCTCTCTCCTTTGGGGGCGAAACACTGGCAGAGGCTGCAGTCTTGACCTTTGCACCTTTCTGTCTTGTCTCCCTAAAATACAGAAATATAGTTTCAGAAATGGAGTGAAACACACTCATACACATGTAGGCTCATATACACTGGGCATTCATGATGGAAACTCACAAATTATCTGTATCTATATTTTCAAGTTTCAGAAGTCAACATTCATTGCTTGTTTTTAGTGCTTTCCTTAGATTACACATTTATGTAGATGAGTAGTGTTTGCCTGTGGAAAGCCACCATCACAATGCTAGTGTGTTCTGGGTGGCTGCCACAAAGGTGTTGTGTGTGGCTTTTAGTATGTTGCTATACGGTTGCTATGGTGTATGTCATATTGTCCACAAAGTCAAAATTATGTAATGGACTTACCCTCTCTCCTTTGGGGGCGAAACACTGGCAGAGGCTGCAGTCTTGACCTTCGCACCTTTCTGTCTTGTCTCCCTAAAATACAGAAATATAGTTTCAGAAATGGAGTGAAACACACTCATACACTTGCTGCATTTGCTAAGGTGTTGTGTGTGGCTTTTAGTATGTTGCTATACGGTTGCTATGGTGTTCTGGGTGGTTATACACACACATTCACATATACATAATTAATTACATTTACACTTTTTTTACATTATAAGAGAGACAATCATGTGAATAAATAACATTTTATCAGCTCTCCAGCATGAAATAAATCTACATTAACTGTGTGTGTCACCTTGTGTGTCCCTGTGCATATCAGGTTTCAACATAAAACTATAATCAAAATCAGTTTTGCACAATCAATCAATCAAATAAAAATTAATGAATGAATGAATAAATACAGTTGATATATTTAAATATTCTTTTATTTTATGTTATTATTATTTGTGTATCATATTGAGAAATTTGATTTATTAATTTTCAACATTTTCAAGCCAAACAAACAAATAAATAACTACATTTATTTATTTATTTGTTTATTAATTAATGATTATTTGTGTGTCATATTTGGAAATTTAGTTTATTAAATATTTTAATTTATACTAATTTATTGTTGAATGTTCCATGAGGAAAAGCATGTCTGAAACATCAATCATAACAAGTTAAACTAAGAAGCTTACGATAAACTAGCTAAATACGACCTACTTAGCAAGTCAAATATGACCTAGTTATTTAAAGAGGACATCGGATGCAAAATTCACTTTTACATGGTGTTTACATATGTGTCTCAGCAGTGAGTGGACACAAACACCCTACAAGGATAAAAATCCATTCACTATTTTTTTAATCCCCAAAAAGCTAAACAGTCTCAATAATCAAGCAGTTTTGATTTTCTGAGCAATATGACGTCATACTGCCCAAGCCCCACCCACGACTTATCCCGTATTAGCATATCTCCGCCCTCTTTGGTTATACACTGTCCGCCATTTTCTCCACACTCGAGCAGCTGTAGCGAAAACAAAGACTTGAAAGCAATGCAGGTGTTTTGTAGTTGGATGTAAAAGTAAACATGAGAGTCTTCATTATCTCCCGACATGAGAGCCACTGAGGACGAAGTGGATTAGTTTTGTTTTTGATGGTAATGTGCCACCGAATACACCTAAGTTAAATTTGTTTATGTCTGCGCAAATCATTTTACTCCAGATTGCTTTCTGAATGAGGGACAATTCAAGGCAGGTTTTGCTAAAAAGTTAAAACTTTTCCTAAAAAGTTAAAGGATGTATCAGTACCCACTATTCATGATCCAGCTGCACCTCTATAAGAAGTAAGTCTCACACTTTATATTTGTTATAATATATGCAAATCACCTTTCCTCTTCCATGGAAGAGAGGGGCGGGGTGAGCAGAGCTCATTAGCATTTAAAGAGACATGCACCGAAATGGCTGCTCTGTGATCAGAGCTGTTTTTGACAAGGTAAAAATGGTGTTGTTTTACATGACCACTGAGGAATTTTAACCAAAGTATGTTGCAGACATTTCATGAAGACCCTAAAGAATCATACCAACTTGTGGAAAGTGGGCAATTGGGCCCCTTTAAGCGTAGGTGCTATCATGAATAACCAGGTTTCATACAATGCAAAATAGCACTTTTATTCCAGCTACAATTATAGGCCAAGATCAGCCTAGCACTTACAAATAACATGACTTTTTACACATCATGTATCGTACATGACAAATTGCCATGTTTTTGATAGGTATCAGTATATATGATGCCTGTTCTCGATGTATTCAAGGGCTTTTGACAATATATTTCCATCCTTTGCACAGTCTGTGGCAAACCAGACTAGACGTTTGATATTGAGGCCACGAGAGATCCAAAGACATACACGTGAGCTAACAAGCACACTGGCAGGAATGTAAACGCAGAGATAATGAAAGAGAGACAAAGAGACACAAAGACAAGAAGAAGAGATAGGAGGGTCAGACTCTAATATGTGAATAAGTACAAGAGTACATTTACTGACTTGGCCAGCAGTCTTATCTTATCATTGTGAATAGTTGTGAATCACAGTTCGACGCTGTATTTGCACATCGTTTGATACTGAAAGATGGAGTGGTCCCAGCTATAAAAGATCCCGGTTATGATTCAGAACTGCAGATGGTAAGTGAAACTCCTTCAAATGTCTGTGTTTTGTTGGCAATCGGAGCTCAAGTGCTTGTCAATCTTTAGCTCCATCCACATGCCGTGCTGCCTCCAGGAGCTCGGCTGTTTTCGGAGAGAATCGTAAAGCTGTAACTTTCTTTTATAAATATGATAAACTAAAGACTTTTTGGAGATATGAAGGATGCAGTACTACTCTATATGTACTCAAGATTAACATGAGATTGGGTGAAACTGTGTGTGTTATGTCCCCTTTAAGACAACTTTATGAACATAATACAAGATAATACTCACCCCCAATGCTGTGTGTATCGTCATAAATGCCAATAAAAGCCTCCTGCTGGAAAATAAATGAATGAGACATATTGAATAAGACATAAGTAATCAATACAAAAGAAGAATTTAGGTGGCTCTTTTGGAGACATATACAGTACCATTCAAACGTGTGGGGTAGGTAAGATTATTTAATATTCTTGAAAGAAGTCTCTTAAGCTCACCAAAGCTGCATTTATTTGATCAAAAATACAGTAAAAATGGTAATATTGTGAAATATTATTACAATAAAAAAAAACTTTTCTATTTTAATATATTTTAAAATATAATTTATTTCTGTAATGGCAAAGTTGAATTTTCAGCATCATTACTCAAGTCTTCAGTGTCACATGATCCTTCAGAAATCATTCTAATATGCTGATTTGCTGCTCAAAGAAACATTTCTTCTTATTATTATTAATGCTGAAAAAAAGTTGTGCTGCTTCATTTTCTGTAAACAGTGATACATTTTTTCAAGATTATTTCAAATAAATCTTTTATAGCATTAAAAATGTCTTTACTGTTGCTTTTGATCAATTTAATGCATCCTTGCTGAATTCTAAAAAAAAATAAAAAATACTGACCACAAACTTTTTAATGGTATTATATGCAATTGTCTATGTGACATCCTCATAAAAGCAACATTACCTATACCAGGTGACAGCAAACATAAATGCTGAGAATAGTGTTTAAGATAAGATGTTTTTGATGAATACATAATTGTGTTATTAGATGTAGGGATCTAATCAACTGATTATTTGTTTGATCTAGTTGAATTATGCTAAATGTCAAAAGACAGCCTGCAAACAAGGATGATGGGAATACTAGGGACAATGGAGACTCTTACAAGAAAAGGAGGCTGGTCAAGGCGATCCGGCGGGGGCGTGTCATCTCAGCGGCCACTCAGGGCATGTGCTACCTGTTGATATATATACTGTATATCCACTGCCTCAGAATGGTGTGGTCAGTGATGTAGCTATGACTCCTGATGTCCCCACGGACAACTCATCCACCTAAGGGAAAAATCATGAGATGAATGGATGGGTAAATCGCTGCAGGAATATATGGATAAACAATGGTGTGACAATTAGGTAAAGGCAGACAGATATACATTTAGATGTTACAGATATATTTATATAATATACAATATTTCCAGTGGCTGACAATATGGTGGAGGTGGTGATGTAAGAAGTGGGGGTGTGAATGAAAGAGACTGACTGAATCAATTCAATAGATGGAGCTGAGACAAAGTTGATCTTTCAGGATGGCTTCTTTTTCATGGCACACAAGTCAAGACTGAAAAAGATTTTAAAGGGGTCCTATTATGCTTTTTCACTTTTTCAACTTTAGTTAGTCTGTAATGTTGCTGTTTGAGCATAAAAAAAGATCTGCAAAGTTACAAAGCTCAAAGTCCACTTCAAAAGGAGATATTTTATTTAACAGAAATAACTTTTCAAAAACTACAACGAACGACTCGTTTGGACTACAGTGCATATTTTCCGGGATTTGTGATATCACAAATACCGACGAATGGGACGAGACCTGGTTGAGCTGCACTAGACTAGAGAAGGCAATGAGTGTTATCACTATGTCGGAGACATGCTAGCTTTCCCAAGGCAGACGAACTTAGAGTGGTTACAATCATCCGGGTTTAAATCGAGCTCAAATTGATTCGATTTTGACGCAATATTTACACTGAAGCTCGCAGGCGGCTATCAAGACTTTGTAAAAGAGCATAATAGGACCCCTTTAAAGCAAACTCACTGACACGGACAATGACCAAACAAACTTGACAACATGACAGATGGGTGCATATCCAGGATATATTATCACATTAAAATCATTACATACATTCATGGCTGAATTTACCAGACATCTGCTGCACGTGCAAACCAAAATATTTCTCATATACTTTCTGACCTGATTTGCCAATGAATGTTATTATTACTAACAAACAGTTATCGCTATGGCCGATATAATATTTCTGATCTTAAAACTGTAAATTAATGTCAAGTACAAAGAGTGCTGCTGTTACTACCCATCCCATTATCTTTGGAAACCTACTGATGGATATATACATTTTGTGTCTGAATTTATTGTGGTATTCTAATTATTATGCCATCCAATGTAACTCACTCACTCACATTTCATTTTTAACATTTAATTTCAAAATGGTAAAAATATAGCAAATGTAATGCATAATAGCAAAAAATAAATAAATCTAGGAAACTCATACAGAAATACATAAAACATTGGCTAAAAATTCTAAAAACACCACAGACAATGTGTGTGCCAACTGTAGCAAATATGGCCTATGTACTGTCCCATTTTGTGCAATCTTTGTGGGACCAGAAATAAATTGAAAAGTTCTGCTCAGCCATGATGATACTTCCATTCAAAAGTAGCTGACAAACTTCTGTGGATGTTATATATGAAATGAAACCTAAGAATCGGCTGATTCAGCTGTCATTTAACATCACAAATCAAACTGTATTAACTTCTGCTTTATTACCTCAAAATTGTTTCCGCCCATAAATCCTATATATATTTCACCCAGAGACGTACAAATTCTGTCACCTCAGGAAGGTGGTGGTCAGGTATGTATACAGTGATTTCACCTCTGTATTTAACTTCTAACTGCTACAATTCATGGTAGCCTATTACATTTGACCATACGCTACTGACAATAAGCTATTTGCATCGTCGGTTTATATTTTTGCAGACGCGCATTAAGCAAAACACTAATTAATTATATATTGTATGTACAGTAAGGGCGATATTGGCAGAATTTCACCTGTAGTAAGTCAGTCTTGTAACTACAAATGTACTACAGTCTTTGGAACATGAAAAAACTCTTTTGGTGAATTACAGTAATTGTTTTCTAAGAATAATTATGTACTGTATGTACAGTAAGGGAGATATTGGCAAACTTTCACCTGTAGTAAGTCAGTCTGGCTACTAGTAATGTACTACAGCCTTTGGAACATGAAAAAAGCCTTTTGGTGAATTACAGTAATTGTTTTCTAAGAATAATTATGTACTGTATGTACAGTAAGGGAGATATTGGCAAACTTTCACCTGTAGTAAGTCAGTCTGGCTACTAGTAATGTACTACAGCCTTTGGAACATGAAAAAAGCCTTTTGGTGAATTACAGTAATTGTTTTCTAAGAATAATTATGTACTGTATGTACAGTAAGGGAGATATTGGCAAACTTTCACCTGTAGTAAGTCAGTCTGGCTACTAGTAATGTACTACAGCCTTTGGAACATGAAAAAAGCCTTTTGGTGAATTACAATGTTTTTTTTTTAAATTAATTATGTACTGTATGTACAGTAAGGGAGATATTGGGAAAAAATTCACCAGTAGTAAGTCAGTCTTGTAACTACAAATGTACTACAACCTTTGGGACATTAAAAAAAAAAAACCTTTGGTGAATTATAGTAATTTTTAAAAGAAAATAGTTGTGTACTGTACATACAGTAAGGGAGATATTGTCTATGGCGACATATTGGTTAAATATTTCCTGTCAGTTTGCCTACAAGGCATTTACTATCGCGTTGTAAACATAATTTGTATTATTTATTGGACTACGTTTTGTACTGAGAGGTAAATTTGCAGACGGTCCCTAAAGCAGCCTAGGCGAATATCCAGCGAATATCAAACCTAAAACTAACTTTACCGCGCTGTTAGGCAACATTTAAAAGACATTCAAGTGCAAGACCTTTACCCAAACACCCAATTACAACAAGCAAACAAAAACGAAGTCAAACTCCTCACCTGCTCCCGTAGTTTCCTGCGCCACCGTGGTAAAATACAATTCCATATAGAGAAGGTGCACGATGAAAACTTTAACAGAAACGAACAAAAGTGATCCGGTGGCAGCTACGACTCTGCGTTTCATGGCGTCATTGCGTGTACAAAATTACAACGCAGGTACTGCGGACAGTATAAAAAGGTTAAATCAGTTTCTTAAGTAGCCTACAAGTTTACGATTTATATCTGAGATGGTCGCAGTGGTTCTTCAGGTGGCACCACCGGAGGCAGATTTGGAGACCTTGCTATTCCCTTCAGGACGCCCTGAATAACGTGTAGTTGCCGATTGGACCGGTGGGAGTTGTGCGCAGGGTCCGGTAGATGAGAAAATGAATTCTTGCCTATTGCGAGCGACACTTTTCGGGATGATGTTGCTGGGACTTCTTACCCCGGCGCAAACCAAAGGGGTGAGTTTAATATAAGACTGTCAACTAAAAACTTACTTCTCCAACATTTATTTTTGAATACGAATCTTTTTAACGAAGAAGAAGTAGTCTAACTTATTCAAGTATGTGGAGAGAGGACTTATTTCATTCATAACTCAACTATTTTAATGACTGGTTTTAGAAGTCTTGGTCCATGACAACAACGATAGCAGATATGTCAGAGCACTGTAAAGAAGCTATTACGAAAAATATCCTAATATCGTAAACATATGTGTTTTTGAATTAGGCCTATGCGGGATAGTATGCATTAAACTGAAGCATATAAGAGCGTTTTCAAACAACATTTCAGCGTCCGCAAAAGTCAGACTCCACTATATCGCGTAGAGAAGTTGCGTTTACTTGGGATGGTAACCATAGTAACAGTAGGCTGCTCGAGCGCTTGATTAATATTAGACGGTACATAAATATCACTATCGTTACTGTTTATCATTTTATTACACATTTATTTATCTTGATTATATGACAAATGTTTTGTTTAGAAATGTATTTTATAGTAGCCGGAGTTATGTGCGCCAAACCACAATTCAGATGCGCGAGACGAACTTGAACAGATAATGCCTTGGACAGAAATTCCCATGAAATAAGTAAGACTTGACTGTGTTCTTGAAATCATTTATGGTCTACTGACATCTTTTGACTCCAGGGTGCTCAATAGTGACGTCAAAGCTCCAATTTCACAGCTTTAAGTCGTGTATGTGACAATATGCTATCAGCTTCACTTCTCAGATGTATTTTCCGGTTAGTTCATTTTTGGATAGGGAATGTGGCTCAATGTTTCGACCAGTAGGCTATAGGCAACATGTACCATGGTAACATAAGATTGATATTGAGCTTGTTTCACAGACTTTGGCCATTATTGTTTTAATCGTTCTCTCTGTCATTATCAGAAGCAGACATCTGATTATGCAGGCTGTCTTGTCTTTGCTGCCCCTTATCCAGACCCAGGTCTCTCACATTCTTCTCTGTCTCGCTCTCTTACGCCCTCTGCCTGACACTTTCCATCTCCGACATACACACAAACACGGTACATTTATAGAGTAAGCTTTAGAATAAGCTTTGAATGTGATTATATTCATGTAGTGAAGGTGAGAGGGTTTGGTTAAGTCTGTTATTTGTACTGTGTGTTTTTCTAGAGATTTAGACCACATGATTTGGGATTTCCATGTTGTGTCAATTACGTTGTCTCAAAGGAGAGAGTTTGCCAAAACATGATTCCAACTAGCAACGTGTTTATGTTTGAAGTAATACAGAGAAAGTCCGAGTTTTTTTTTTGTGGTGGGGTGGAAATGCCAGGAATGTTAAGAAGTCAATAACTTTTACATCAGCCCTGAGGGTGAAGATATGGTGAAGAAGAGAAGGAGGAGCAGAGGGAAACACAAGAAGCTTGTCTCTTCTCTCCTCTCATCTCTTCTCCACTGCTAAAACTTAATCCTATATCCCGAATGTGATCTGTGTGTTTTTAGTCCCTGGATTCAGCTCATTGTCCAGCCTGCCTGTTGATTCAGAGTCCCTCTATTCATATGAAGCCAGTAGGACCCATCGTCGCCCACTGAGGGATTTACAGATGCAGTATGGACCCCGCCACGTTTATCTATGCGTGTTTGACCAATCAGAAGGCCTGACTGAGCTCAGGCATTCCAAGCTGCAGGAAGTCAGAGTGGTATTGATGTGTGTGTTCGGTGGATGTTGGGAAGATGCTGGTGATCAGACAATTTTCCAAACAATTTTGCCTGGTGCAGAATGAAACTGGTGACATCCTATAGACTTGAAGGAGGAGGCTGTGCTGAGACCAGAATAACACAGAAAATTGGAAAGTGGTGTCTTTTGACTTTAGCCTGTAAGAAACCACCTAGCAACCACCCAGAACCACCTAACAATCATTAAAAAAAGTCTCTTATTCTTACCAAGTCTGCATTTATTTGATCAATAATACAGTACAAATATTGTGAAATATTATTGCAATTGAAATGACTGTTTTCTATTTAATAGATTTTAACATGTAATTTATTCCTGTGATGCAAAGTGGAATTTTCAGCAGCCATTACTTCAGCGTGACATGGCCCTGTAGAAATCATTGTAAAAGTGCAACCACATTAGCGAAATTTCAGCGAAAAAAATAACTCTTGTCCAACATTTTCTGTTAGCCTGTGAAGTAAATTCACATGAACATGAGCAAAATCTGAGTGGGGAATTTTTCTCCCTCACACAAAACTCCAGATGGCATGGAGGAAATGTAAATTCGCATCTGTACAGTAGAGGGCGCAGCTCAAACTAACCTTTCAATTGTGCCGCCATTCTTGATTGCATGAAGAATAGGACACAGGAGTAGAAGTTCAACACTCTTCAGCAGTAAAAAATGAAATACAAATGTTATGTTTATCTAAAGTCAATTTTGCTTATTATTAGTATTGCTGAATTGGATCATCGAAGGTCAGCAGCAACACTGGTTAATAAAATGGGATTAAATACATTGTTATTTAACATATTTAATTATTGCAGGTTTGGGTAATATTCTTAGGCCCAATCCCAATTCTATTTTATACCCCTTCCCCTACCCTGTAGCGAATCAGCTCATGGGGAAATATGAATAATTAATCATAACTAATTATAATTAATTATAAATATTTAGATCCGCTGTAGATATTTAATTGAACTCTCAGGGGCCTCTTGCTATGGAACATGCAGTGATTTTCCCTACTCACATTCCATCAGGTCGTAAATGGCTCTGGTCTTAGCAAAGGTGTCGGGGTTGCCATGGTAACCAGTGGCCTGTGGTCATTCGCAGACATCCTGGCGCCCAGTCTATTGGGTGAGGGGTCTGTGACGACTTGTTAATCTAATGAATAACTGATTTGTTAAATCAAATGAAAAATTGTGTTTTTGATTGGTCCAGACGCTACAACCCCTACGCCTACCCCTTCCCCTTCCCCTTCCCCTTGCCCTTGCCCCTTGAAACAGAGTGTCAAGGGGTAGAGCTAAAAATATTCCCCTAAGAAATGGGACACCACTACTACACCGTTACACGTCATCATACATCGTCACTAGCTCCTACATCAAAGAAAATGTGCCAATGTTTATCACAAACTCAGACGTGCGGTAAAAGATAATTTACCTGTCAGCGGACAAGTATTTATGTTGCCAAATCAGCGGGTATCAATAAAATATGTTGGGGAACTGTCGTGCAGTCAATAACATTAGCAAACTTTTATCATAGCGATTTTTTGCAAACGTTTCTTCATAGAACATAACCGTACATATGAACACAAGATTGAATACAACATAAAACAAAAGAGTAAGGGGTAGAATTGGGCCTTAGTTTGCTTTGCACTGTTTTTATTTTGTGGAATACGGAATCTATTTTTGTGCAAGTGAGATGAGTACAGTAAATCAAATGCATGTTCACATTTAGTCTAGAACTACAGTATGCATCATGTTTACAGAGTGCACACAACACCTCTGCACTTACTTCCAATTTCTCTCAACATGGGGACAGGAGAGCTGTAAGTCAATAAATGGAAAAACAAAGTAACTGGCGTTACTCAATTGAAAAAGTAACTCCGATATTTTCTTGTAAATTAAAAAGTAATGCGTTACTTTCATAGTTACTTGAAAAAAGTAATCTGATTACGTAACTCGCATTTCTTGTAATGTGTTACCCCCAACACTGCTAATCATTATCAGTATTGAAAACATTGTGTGGCTTAATATTTTTGTGGAAACGGTGATCTTTTTTTTTTCAGGGTTATTTGTGAAATATAAATATTTTTTTAACATTTTAAACATCATTACTGTCACTTTTGATCAATTTAATGCATCCTTACTGAATAAAAACATTCACTTCTTAAAACAAAAGTCTTACTGACCCCAAACTTTTGAAAGGTAGTGTTTCTCATTCATATTTTATTGTGAAAAACCTGTAGAATGGGTGTCTACTAAGAGACATTCAATGACTTGTGTCTCGCTTTCCATCTGGTATGTATCCTGACAGCATTTCCTTGGTTTCCATTGTGTTGTGTTCAGTGTAATTGTTTTTGTATTACTGTCAGTCAGCTTTCAAGGGCATGTTAATACACAGTAGGGTTACTGACAGTCAGCCCGTGAGTTTGACTAATTTTCTGTTGATACGACAAGACATCTGTATAATGACTACAGGCCCTTCACGAGCAGATGAACATTAGCTTGATTATTTCAGACAGGTATCAGATAGATGCCAAGATCATATGCATTCTGACACACAACACTCAATCTCACAGTGTCTGTGTGTTCTGAGAGACTAGGAGGGCATTTATGAATATTTCCTATTCATCGCTGCACTGTTCTTCGTCTGGGCTTGGTTCAACTATTTTAAAACCAACACAAGCACTTTTCTGTGCTCACATTTCACACTTTTTTTGGAGTCTAATTTTCATTCCATTCTTTCATTTTTTCAAAGATCTCTTCTCCTCTGTTCTCATTTGCTCTCTTCTTGTCTCATCACTTTTCATCTCATCTGCTCTTTTTTCTTTCTTTCTTCTTTTCTTTATTTATAAAGCACTTTCAACACAACTCACGGTTGACCCAAAGTGCTGGACAATGCAACTAAAATCAGAGAAATTTGAAAACACAATATAAGAGAGCACAGGATAACACAAAACTAGATAAAAGCTATTGGCAATAGATGTTTTTTTAAGCAGGGACATAAAAATTGGTAAAGAGGACGCATATTCTGAATGATATGATGGTGCTTGGTTATGCAGAGATTTAAAAACAAAAGTTAAAATTTTAAACACAATTCTAAATTTGATTGGTAGCCAGTTTAGTGAAAAAAGGATGGGTGTGATGTGATCGAACCTCCGTCTGCCTGTCAACATCCTTGCAGCAGCGTTTTGAACCAACTGTAGGTGCATTAAAGAGGACTGGCTTATACTATAATATAGGGAATTACAGTAGTCTAGACGAGATAAAATAAACAAGTGAATAATCTGTTCAAACTGTTTTACAAAGAGTAAAAATTTGATTTTCGATAAACGCCGTAAATGGAAAAAACTTGATTTGACCGCTGCACTAATTTGCTTTTCAAAACTCAGGTTACAGTCAAAAAGAACACCAACATTTTTGGCACAAGGTATAATGTAAGAAGAGAGATGGCCGAAGTAAGGGGCGCAGTCCTCATGTGACTTTAAACCAAACAAAATTATTTCAGTTTTGTTTTCATTTAACACCAGAAGATTCTGCTTTAACCATATTTGTAATTAGTTTAGACAAGCCAGCAATTGTCCTAAGGATTCTTTGTTTTTATGCTGCAAAGGAAAGCATACAGGTGAAAAGACACCATGTTTCACAAAAATAGCACCCATCGGTAGCATATATAAAGAAAATAAAACTGGGGCAAGAATTGATCCCTGTGGCACTCCACATGCAATGGGGCATGAGGACGAATTATATTGGCTAATAGAAACACTAAATCTTCTTTTTGTTAGAAAAGATTGAAACCATTTTAACACCGTGCCCTGTAACCCAACACAGCTCTCCAACCTGGAAATCATCAATATTGTGGTCAACCATATCAAATGTAGAACTTAAATCTAAAAGCACCAAAGCCACAGCATTCCCTTTATCAGTTCTCAGTTTCAGTGCTCTTGTTTCTTTTCTTCTCTTTTTTTCCTCTTGTCGCGTCAAGTCTCACCTCATCTCGTTTCTTATGTTTATGAAATCATATTGGTGGGATTTTGGCCTTGCTTTTTGAAATAGAAAATTATTTTACAAATGATTGACAAATGACTTTTTAATGCGAGACATGCTTTGGATGCTCCGATCCGCCTTTTTAGCCTCCGATACCGATTCCGATACCTAGGGTTCGGTATTGGCCGATACCGATTCCGATCCGATACCAGTGAAGTTTTTTTCCCTCATTTAAATAAATGTAGAATTTATATATCTCTGTGTGTGGAACTGATAATCATTCTTTCACAATCTACTAGATACAGACTACTTCATTATAAAGAAAAATAAAATAAACAAATATGAAAAAATATAGGCCTATGTATATTTATAATCTATGACAAAAATGTATCATAAACTAGGTTAGTGGATAATTCGGCAGCAAAAGTTATTCTAGAAAAATCAGTGCACAATAATTTTAGAAATCCAAACATTTAGTGAAAAAACAATATTTTGTGGGGAACAAATAAAAGTGTTGCACTAAATATGGTAATGTTACACATTGCTCGATACCCGATCCGAGAAAAATGGCACTATCGGAGCCGATACCCGATATGAATATCGGATCGGCGCATCCCTACTTTGTACAAATATTTTGAGTATGTTGGTGTGTGTGCTCGGTGTTTACCTGTCGTGATTGGACCTGAGCACACCTGCATAGAGGCAGTGCATCTGCGAGCACAAATAAACTCATTTTGCAGGGCCCTTTGAAGCTTCCTGAAGCCCCCAGCACATGTGCATCAGGACTCAGATCTCTCAGTAGGCCACATATTTCATTACATGTGCCTCTGTGTGTATTAAAATCTGTGTCATCTCATATCTTATCTGCAGTGTCAGCAGAGCTTACAATTATGAATCCAGATAGGTAACAAACTTTGTTGAAAGTGTGCAAGGGTAGAAAGCCAAAAGCAGTTTATTTGTGATATAGAACCACAGTTGAATCCCTGTGATCAATGATGATTCAGAAAAAGAGTATCAACAATCATAGACATGATTTTTGCAAAGATCTCAAAGGATGCAGGGTTTGAATGTGCGGTTAGAGAAAAGGGGTTTGAGGGAAACTGGATCTTAGAGTTCACCCAAAAATGAAAATTCTGTCATTCTGACAACCAAACAGTTGCTGGTCACCAATGACTTCCATAGTATAGTAAAATACTATGGAAGTCAGGAGGACCAGGAACTGCTTGTTAGTTACATTCTTCAAAATATCTTCTTTTCTGTTCAATCTTTTATTTAAAACTTCAAAGATAATTTTGACAGTGCAGTACACAAGATGAAGACATTTGAAAGTTCTCACGATATCTCCTCTTGCCTGTTATTGGACACTTTTGCTCACGGAGTAAATTAATAACGACTGCATCCCAAATTACACAAATTGCTTTAGAAATGGCATTGCATCATTTGCATACTGTTATTAATAGCACTTTTCATAAGAACAGTAACAGAAAAGGATGAAAAGTCTTTCTCTTCTCCCACTTTTTCTTCTGTCCACCTTCTGGCCACGGATCCAAAATTTCAGTGTAATGATCTTCGAGCCACTTCTTTATCACTCTTGCTTTGTGACATGGTGCTCCATCATGCTGGAAAATGCACGGATCATCACCAAATTGCTCATGGATCGTTGGAAGAAGTCGCTCTTGCAGGACATTTTGATACCATTCTTTATTCATGGCAGTGTTTTTGGGCAGAATTATGAGAGAGCACTCCATTGGTTGAAAAGCAACCCCACACATGGATGGTCTCAGGATGCTTCACTGTTGGCACAACACAGGACTCATGGTAGCGTTCACCTTTCCTTCTCCGAACAATTGATTTTCCAGATGCCCCAAACAGTCGGAAGGGAGCTTCATCAGATAAAATAACTTTGCACCAGTCTTCTGCTGTCCAATCCTTGTACTTCCTGCAGAATTTCAGTCTGTCCTTGACATTTTTCTTGGAGAGAAGTGGCTTCTTTGCTGCCCTTCTTGACACCAGGCCGTTGTCCAAAAGTCTTGGCCTCACTGTGCGTGCAGATGCTCTCACACCAACCTGCTGCCATTCCTGAGCAAGCTCTGCACTGCTGGTGACACGATTCCGTAGCTGACCCTTTAGGAGGAGACGGTCCTGGTGCTTGCTGGACACTCTGGGACGTCCTGAAGACTTCTTCACTGCAGTCGAACCTCTCTCCTTGAAGTTCTTGATGATCCGGTAAATGGTTCTTTCAGGTGCAATATTATTCACTGCCAAAACTTTTGGCCATGACTGTATTTGACGTCTGCATTTACATCTGCCAGACGTATTTTTTAGAGTGTTTGCTCATCTGCAATACATCTATAGGACGTTTCCTATGAGATGTCAACTATACATTTAGAAAATGTCTTTAAGAGGTTTATGATTTAGAATATGTAAAACTGACATCTCAAAGACGTCTATCAGATGTTTGTACACAGCAGATGCTTTCCTGATGAAGAGATCTTTAATAGATAACTTGCAGACGTACGTGTGCTATTTGGTTACAGCGAAACAGTGCTACCCAAATGGTCTCTGAGATCATCAGGAGGCATATTTTGTCTTAGTGTGTATGTGAGACAGACAGGTCTACCCCGTGTATCTGAATTTTGATATCAAATCGACAGTTTGGTCCTGTGGACTTATAAAAAACAAATTCATGCATTACACACATACATGCATTACAGAACAATTCTGTCACTGAAAAAAATGAAAGTCATTTTTTATGATAGATTTTTATAATTTAAGATGGAAAGTATGGAAGAGGGATAAAACAATAACATTTATACCGGTCAAAAGTTTAGAATGAGTACGTTTTTTAAATGTTTTTGACAGACTGCATTACCAGTAAATTACCATTACCAGTAGTACATAATATTACAATTTGAAAGAACTGTTTTCTATTGTAATATATTTTAAAATATACTTTATTCCTGTGATGGCAAAGCTGGAAAATTTCAGAATTTTTAGAGTGATTTCTTAAGGATCATGTGACACTGAAGACTGAAATTCTGTTTTTCCACTACAAGAATAAATTACATTTAAAAAAAATATTACAATAGAAAATAGTTATTTTAAATAAAACTATTTCACAATAATACTGTTTTAATATGTTTTCATATAAAAATATTTAACAATAATACTGTTATAATGTTTTCAAATAAATGCAGCCTTGGAGAGCATAAGAGACTTAATTAATGAATGAATTAATTAGTCCAAACATTTCCAAAGCAATTTAGATGTGACTATCAAATAGAAAAAAACTCAGTCTGTTAGTTTTATGAAAAATTATCTAGTGGGAGATAATAGTGCTCATTTATCAAATTCTGTTGTCATCAAAGGAAGCACAGCTTTGCAATTATTCACCTTACCTTGCAAAGACATACTGTATGAATCTGTGATCTCAAATAGTGAGATGTGAAGCCATTAACCCATGCTTGTTGCTGTCATATCTTTTAATTTTGGAGTTCATCCGTAACAATGCATGTTCATGCACAGAGCCAGAGAAACGCACGGCATTCCTTTAAGCCATGGATTTTATGCATTCCTTTAAGCCATGGATTTTATGCATTTCTTGATTAGGTGATTTCATTTAAATTATAGGTGCCTGCTTGGGCACATCTTGTGCCTACAGTCAGTTACTCAGAAATCCTAATGAACCCACAAAGGACTAGAATTTTTAATCAATATTTATTTTATTTTCATTTATGAACTATGAGAATGCCATATAGTACTACTGTATCTGTAAATGCATTCATGCAGTCATGGTGTTATTTTGCTTGTGTTTTCCTCTCAGGGGTGTGTTTGCAGTGTGAAATCAGGGTGCAACTGTCAAGGAATTAAAGGACAAAAGGTAATAGAATATGCAAACATATATAAACATACATGCAATCATATCCACACACAAATGACAATGTCTTATTATGTCACAAACATTGCTTTGTGACTGCCTTTATCCTTACAGTGTGTTCAATTCAATTCACGTTTATTTGTATAATACTTTTCACAATACAAATCATTGCAAAGCAGCTTCACAGAAAATGAAAGTTTCTACATTACATTTAGGAGTAGCTTATTCAAAACATCAGCAGAGCTAGTGTGAAAATATCTAGAGTTCCTAAAGTTAAAGGGATAGTTCACCCAAAAATGAAAATTAATTACTCACCCTCATGTCGTTCCAAACCCGTAAGACCTTTGTTCATCTTCAGAACACAAATTAAGATGTTTTTGATCAAATCTGAGAGTTCTCAGACCCTGCATAGACAGCAACGCAACTGTAATGTTCCCAGGTCCAGAAACGTAGTAAGGACATCGGTAAAACAGTCCATGTGACATCAGTGGCTCAACTTCAGTTTTGCGAAGCTACGAGAATACTTTTTGAGCGCAAAGAAAACAAAAATAAAATTTTTTTCAACAATTCTTCTCCCCCGAGTTAACGTCTTCCACCATTTTAGAGAGTATCACAACGCATACGCACGCTTTCCCCTAAGCGTAAACAATGCTGATTACGCAGATTACGTTCATGCGCGCACTTTCTCCCCCAAACGTAAACAACGCTGATTACGTCGATACTCTCCAAAATGGCGGAAGACTTAACTCGGGGGAGAAGAACTGTGAAATAAATTGTTATTTTTGTTTTCTTTGCACTCAAAAAGTATTCCCGTAGCTTCGCAAAACTGAAGTTGAGCCTCTGATGTCACATGGACTGTTTGTTTTACCGATGTCCTTACTACGTTTCTGGACCTGGGAACATTACAGTTGCGTTGCTGTCTATGCAGGGTCTGAGAAGCTCTCACTTTTCATCAAAAATATCTTAATTTGTGTTCCGAAGATGAACGAAGGTCTTACGGGTTTGGAACGACATTGGACAGGGTGAGTAATTAATGACTGAATTTTCATTTTGGGGTGAGCTAATCCTTTAAGCATGCAGGGACATTCAGATTTATATCAAATGTAAATGCTGCCCCCTTCTGGTGAATGTTTCTGGTGTAGAAACTTTTGTATTTGCCACATAGTAGAATGATGTCAGATTTATTTGTATAGCGCTTTTCACAAAACAGTTTCAAAGCAGCTAGAAAATCATTATGTTAATGTTCATAATATCTTAATATCTTTATTTAAATACTACTTGTAAAACTAAGCATTAAAAATATCTTATTAAGGCATCTTTTTAGGTAGACAGAGTGACTGTTATACTGTTATATAAAATTTTATGCAAGTTTCTTTCAAATGAAAGAAATATGTGCTCTAAAATCAGTTCATAATATCAAACATATTTGATATCCTCCAACTGGAAGGAATCATAGTATGAAGCTGAAAAAATCAGTCTGTGTCTCATAAACTATGAGATTTTCTGAAATCTGTCAGCTCCATCTGCCTGAAATCTGCAGAATGTCTTTTGACTTTAAGCAATGTCAACTAGCATCCAGACTGTAAACGAGGGCAAAAACCGTACCACTTTACTGTTTTACACAAAGTTTACCCAAAATAATCATTAAAGTTACTAATATTGCTGATAAACCAACATACTCTCATAACAATTCGTAACTATCTGTCTATCTATCTATCACAACTATCTGTGTTTATCTGTCTCTATTTCAGGGTGAGATGGGGTTACCTGGTTTTCCTGGTGTAGTGGGAGTTCAGGGGCATCGAGGAAAAGAAGGCCCTTCTGGAATTCCTGGTGACAATGTATGTTACACATGGCTGCTTTACAAGCTCACAGTTTGAAAATATATAAAAATTTGATGTATGCTCTTAGAAGAACACTATAGAGTTTCCTCTGTATTTCCACTCCACTACTAACACCTTAAAGAATTTTTCGTTCTTTGCCACAGTCGCCTATGACTTGCTCTCTGGGGGTTTAACTTGAACTTCCAAGTGAGGACCTTACAGAATTTGAGACATTATTTCAATATTTTTGTAAGGCTGTTCATTGTGAAATTTACAGTACTATTAAAGTGACCCTTTTATGTAATTTTTAAGGTACCTAATATTGTTTTGGGAGTCTCCTACAATAGGAATGCATGCAAGCAAGGCCAAAAAATGCTTTCGTTTTCTCAAAATATGCATTTAATATCACCTAATTTTCCAAAAATTCTCAAACGATTCGTTCGAAGCAGTTCTAAGATTCAGTCTCTCTAAAACCCTCTTTTCCCTGAGCCTTCTCTGCTCTGATTGGTCAGATGGCCCAGTCTGTTGTGATTAGTCTACCATGTACAGTCCGTGTCGAAAACGATATATTCCATATTTTGAACGCTTAATAGAAAATATAAACATCTATTACTTATCATACTTACAGGTTGTGATTCAGTGGAGCCAGCTGGTCCAAATGAACAGGGTACTGAGCCATCTTTCAAGAGCAAGCGTTTTGTGAATCCCATGTTGAGCTACCAGAGATGAGAGAAGCAGTGTCAGTCAAACGACGTGTTTGTGGGCGGGGTCAAGTTGTTCGCGGGAATCGAATTACTAACGACTCGTTTAGGCTGTGCAGAGTCGATTCTTTATTTTGGGAGACAATAACTTTATTTATCGTGCACTTTCGGCTTTACAACTTTGCAGATCGTTTACATTCACATTTTACATACAGCTACTTTACAGACTGCATGAAAGGCAATTTTGGAAATGTCATAATAGGGGCACTTTAAAATAAAATTTACTTTTTATTTGTGGCATATTCTCATACAGAGATTGACAGTATTTTTGTTTATACTTTGTTTTGACATTCAACAACCTATATAACATTTATTGTTGCATAGACTCTTTATTAGAGCATTCATTAATGTTGATAAAATGTATATCTGTTTATTTTAATTTTTATTTTTTTACACAGGGAGATATTGGATTTCCAGGCATGCCCGGACCTAAAGGTTCTAGGGTATGGAGTGTGTGAGTGTGTTACTATATTTCCTGTGACAGCTGCAGTATAACTGAAGTCTAGCCAATCTGTCTCTCGTTCTCATTCTCTCAATAAGGGAGTTTTAGGGACACCAGGATTCCCTGGCTCACCAGGACTACCAGTAAGTTTTGACTTATTCTAGAGAATATTTTAGTTATTTTACTTAATAACTTGCATTTGAGTGTATCAGGGATATTACTAAAATTAAAACTTAAAACCATTAAAAAAAATTTCTCATTTTCATTTAGTTTAAATTGAAGTATTGAAACAACTAAAACTAAAAACTCAAAACTTAATAAGAACTATATAGACATATTTAAGAAAAAAAAAACTAAAAAAAAAATGACTAAAACACAACAAAATTACTAAAATTTTAACTAAAATCTAATTAAAAATATGAACAAAAAATATAATAAAATATCAATGATACTAAAATAACACTAGTGTGTATCCCGTTTATGTTCTGTTTCTGGATATGATTAATAGCCTAAATGATTAAAAGGGGAAGACAGATGCTACTTACTGTAAATGTCATACATTAGGTCTCATTATTACTTTTAAATACTTGGCATGATGTTACTTGACATTAGCTGCTTCGACCAACATACAGTAGACTCATTTAAGAGATGCTCGTGTGAAAATCATGTTTTCCTCTTTCAGGGGTTCCCTGGGAAAGAGGGTCCGAGGGGGCCTCATGGTCTCCCAGGATGCAATGGAACAAAGGTAATGCACAAGTATGCAAACAAATTCTGTGTAATCATTATTTGTGAATAAATTTTAATTAACTGTTTTAACCATATGAAAGGTCACTGTCATCACTGACTTTTTTCTTTCAGGGTGAGCCTGGTCCCCCAGGCTTAATAGGGCTGATGCGAGCTCCTGCGTGGCAGGTGAGTTGAGTAAGCATATATAGTGGGGAAAAAAAAACTATATATATATGTGTGTGTGTGTGTGTGTGTGTGTGTGCACCAAACAGAGTGCTATCAATATGAAAATGTTTTAAATTAAACTTGTTATGCACAACACACATATTAAAAATATGAGTATTAAGAAGTTAAGGACATTTTGACATTTTGAAACCTCAACATAAGTGGTAAACAAAGACAGTGGTAGGATGAACCTCTCATAAAATGCCATAGAATTATAACAGACATGCCATGTTTTATATTCCTATTTTCTTTCACGTTCATTAAAGGTTAAAATGTGGGTGGTGGGGGAAATGAAAACACTGAATTCTCTCGTTTTTCTTTGGGACTTGTTGCAGTGTGTGAGTCTGGATTTGAGCCTTTATTAGATTTAAGCTGTCAATTTAAACAGCAAACTGCAGTGCTTTGTTGTTGTTGCTTTCAGGGAAGGCCAGGAATCCAAGGGCCTAAGCTGTGTTTTATTTGATTAACTTCAGTCCTTTAAGAAGTGTTAACAAGCTTAATTACTTATTTAAAAAATGCACTCATGTCAATGATAATATAATGACCATAAATAACTGTTATTTTTAGGGAGATAGCTATTACCTGCCATCCACTGAACAAGTGAAAGGACTTTGTGGTTTTTCAGGCAGTGATGGAGATAAAGTAAGAGAATTCATAATGAGAATAAAGTAAATAATGCGGATTTAACATTTGGACAAGCACTTTACGGCTTATTATATGTATTTTGTTATATTTTTGACTGAGATTTCTAATTGGTTGTGGATTTACAGGGGCCACCGGGATTGCCAGGGTTATCAGGACCAGAGGGGCCTAGAGGTTTACCAGTAAGTCAATGCTTTTTTATCTCATTTATGATTAAGTTTACAGAAGTCCGAATGCAGAAAGAGCTTTATTACCAAGTATGTTTACACACACAAGGAATTTGACTTGGCGACAGGAGCTTCCAGTGCAGAAGAAAGTACGGATATAGTGCAGACATACATGATAGTGCAGATATACAGGTGCATAGGAATTACACAGTAGAGGTGGAATATAACACTATTATAAGAAAAAAACAGAAAATTAAATAAATAAATATACAGAAGTAGAAATATATAGAACATTTTTTTTTAAATAGCATGTATTTGTTTAAACAAATGTACAGATATGTTATTTACAAGTGTGCAGTTTACAAATGGATGATTTTCAGATTCTTTGTATAAATAAATGAGTCAGTTATGATGGACAATGTATAGTTATGAATGTTTGAATTGTTCAGGCTGAATATAGCCTGCGGGAAAAAACTGTTCTTGTGGCTGGCTGTTCAAGGGTCCAGTGATGTTTACAATTATGTTTTTATCATTTTGATTTAACTGTTTAATTCTTTTAGGGAATACAAGGCATTCCTGGACCACAAGGAGAGAAGGATTGTTCTGATTAACTAATGGTAACATGTCAGGTCAGTATAATGTGTATATGTGAATCTAAATTTTGTTTTGTATATATAGGGTCTAGAGCAGGGGTGGGCAAACTTGGCCCTTCCAGGCCACTTTCCTTCAGAGGTTAGCTCCAACCCTAATCAAACACACCTGAACCAGCTAATCATTGTCTTCAAGACTACTAGAAGGCTACAGGCAGGTGAGTCATATCAGGGTTGGATCAAATCTCTGCAGGAAAGTGGCCTGGAAGGGTCAAGTTTGCCCATCACTGGTCTAGAGGGTCGAAGCATGCAATACCTGGACCCATAGGTCAAAAGGTCAGTATTATCAACTTTTGAGCTTTTGCTTTCTCTTACAAAACATATCTGTCACCTACAGTAAATGAATGTGCAAATTAATCCATTTGATTTTAGTTTTTAATAATGGTGTCTTTAATCTGATTTTATGAACTCTGAAATACATTACCGGGGCTCTGCTGTAGGGGGAGTAGGGGCCACCTGGCATACCAGGACAAAAAGGTGTAAAGTTATTTGTATTAGGACCAAAGGAGCCTAAGGTAACATGCCCCTCCCTGACAAGTCATACATTGTCATTTTTACATATTTTTGCCTAATATATCCTGTTGTACACTGTAATCCAAATGAATGAATTTGAGTTTTGTGAAAAATCACCCTCTTTTTGGTTTCAGGGTGACACTGGGGATCCTGGAGACATTGGATGTCCTGGCCCGATTGCGAGTAGACAAACAAATTTGTTTATTTTATTTTTTTTGTTGTTGTTGTTGCTGCTATTGTTTAATTGGAATTGCTTTAAATGATGTGCAATCACTCACAAAGTCCAACTGCTGTATTCTGCAGGGTCTTTGTGGTCATGCTGGTCCTAAGGGGAAGAAAGGGGACATTGGAGCACCTGGGGGTCCGGTAAATAACTAAATAGAGAGAGAGAGAGAGAATGACTCAAGCTCTCCCAATTTGCCCTCTCCCAGGCTCAGGTCATCTCTGGAGACCCTGGTTGCCCTGGAGAAGCCGGGGGGTGGGGGGAGAACCAGGAAAACGAGGACCTACAGGGTTACAAGGTCCAAAAGGTACAATGCCACAAACACAATGCTCTAATTTTCTCAAGTTTTATGATTTCATCTTGTATCTTGTAATTCACCACATTTTAGGAACACAAGGTCAAAAGGGAAGTAGAGGTGCGGATGGAGGTCTTGGACAAAAGGGGATGCCTGGACTGAAGGGAGACACATTTGATCAAAAATACAGTAAAATGTGAAATATTTCTTTTTTTTTTTTTTACATTTTAAAATTTCATTTATTCCTGAATTTTCAGCAGTCTTTAGTGTCACATGATCCTTCAGAAGTCACTGTAATTTGTTGACCTGATGTTCAAAAAACATTTCTTATTAGCACAGTTGAAAACATTTTTGTGAAACCTTGATACATTTGTTCACTGACCCCAAACTTTTGAAAGATGGTGTATATCAGATCATATTTGCTCCTTTAATGATTCTTTAAAAGAGTCCTTGATCAATGACTGACTTGAAGTTCAATTTTAAAATACCCAGTGAAAAGTCTAATGCCATGTAAAAACAAACCTTGTTTGCCTCCTAAGGTGTTCCTGGTTTGTCCGGCGAAGTGGGTCCCAAGGGTTCACAAGGTCCACCTGGGATAAAAGATGGATTCCTTTTTACCAAGCATAGTTAGACAACAACTACCAGACTGTCCTCCTGAGTCAAAACATGTGTACTTTGGATATTCGCTTCTCTTCATCAACGGCAATAACTGCGGACATGGACAAGACCTAGGCATGAAACACAGACAGAACATTCATACGACAACTTATGCACATATGGATGCACATAATGCAAATAGACATAGATGTGGGAAGACACGTTTACATACGTAACAGATCTGAGCACAGAAATTCAGTCTGTGAAATTCACAGTCTGTGTGCGCTTATGTGTTTGTAGGATGTGTTTGCAAATGTTCTCCATGCCTTTCCTGGTGTGCAATCCCAATGACACTTGTCACTACGCCTTTCGAAATGATTACTCCTATTGGCTGTCTACAGACATGGCGAAGTCTGGCAACATGGAATTGATATCTGGTGATTCGTTGGCTAATTATATCAGCAGGTAAATGCGGAGCCTGTGTTTCCTCAGTAGTGCTTATATCACTTTGTTACAAACTGTAAAACATCCATGGATAGATAATATGATAATATGATTAAAAGAGAGGAGTTCAACTGTCGTTCTCTCAATACCTTAAAGGTGTTCAGTATGTGAGGCACCAGCTAATGTAATGGCACTTCACAGCCAGACCATGGAAATCCCAGACTGCCCTAAAGGTTGGCTTCCACTATGGAAAGGTTACTCCTTTGTAATGGTAAGAAGCAGCTATATATTAATGTATTGTTCAAAGTAAAAAAAAAATAAAAAAAATATTTAGCACCCTTAGTACTTATAATGTATGCAATACAGCTGTTGGGTGAAGTTCAATAAATGAAAAGAACGCTTGGATTTCAGATATGTTAAGGAAATTTCAGGATTTACTCTAGTATTTTTTTTTATAAATGGAAACAAACATTTTATCATGTTTTATTTTGTAATATTGCACCAAAAATGTTATTTTAGTTTTTTTTTTACAGAAATTAATAGTTTCATTCAGTAAGGTCACACAGTAAATTAATCATTGACAGTGAAGACATGTACAAAAATCTATTTTAAAGAAATGCTGTCCTCTTGAACTTTCTATTCATCAAAGAATTCTGAAAAAAAAATAATCACAAAAAAAGTATTTTCAGCATTGTTTTCAGCATCGATAATAAGAAATGTTTCTTGAGCAGCAAGTTGGCATATTAGTATGATTTCTGAAGGACTGGAGTAATGGCTCCTGAAAATTCAGTTTTACCATCACAGGAATAATTATATTTTTAAATATATTAAAATAGAAAAAAGTTTGTATTTCATTTCACAATATTTCACAATATTACTGTTTTTACTGTATTTTGATCAAATAAATGCAGCCTTGCTGAGCATGTAAACTGTAACATATGTATACATATGCAGTACATAACTTTGCTTGTTCTGATTTATTCCTTAGCAAACGGGTGCTGGTGCAGAAGGTTCTGGGCAGCAACTGGTTTCTCCTGGATCCTGTCTGGAAGAATTCCGGAAGATTCCATTCATAGAGCGTCATGGTCGTGGCACCTGTAACTTCTATCCTGATTCATACAGCTTCTGGCTTGCATCACTTGATCCAAGAAGAATGTTCAGGTACAATAATTTTGAATATTAAACAATTGAATTGAATCTGATTTGCATTAAATGGGTAATCTAGATAAAATAGAAGTAAACCTTTTCTCTTAAAAGGAAAAAAATACTATTTTCACAAATCAGATTTCTTCACGATTCACTGCCTAAATCGTAAACTAGCATAGATTTTAAAATACTGTTATATTAAATAAACCACATTAGGAAACTTTATCCTTTTTTTATTCTCATTCCTCAGTATCCCAGTCCACCAGACAGCAAGACATCAGCCGCTGTCAGGTCTGTACGAAGCAGTAGTTTTTATGTCAGAACTTCCAGCAGTCTTTTTTTTCACGACTTGTATAATGTCAGTAGCATCTGTGAAATTCGCCTGAAAACAAATGTGTGTATATATCGTTCTCTCCCATGAGTGATTGTCATTACGTTTGCTGTGGTCCAGTCAAGGAACAGTTCACCCATAAATGACAATTTGCTGAAAATCTACTCACTCTCCGGCCATCCAAGATGTAGAGGAGTTTGTTTCTTAATTGGAACAGATTTGGAGAAATTTAGCATTACATCACTTGCTCACCAATGGATCCTCTGCAGTGAATGGGTGCCGTCAGAATGAGAGTCCAAACAGCTGATAAAAACATCATAATAATTCACAAGTCATCACAAGTAATCGACACAAATTCAGTCCATCAATTAATGTCTTGTGAAGTGAAAAGTTGCATGTTTGTAAGAAACAAATCCATCATGAAGGTGTATTAACTTTAAAACAGTCACTTCTGGCCATAGTTTCCATAATCCATAATAACACTTTCTCCAGTGAAAAGTCCATCCTCTGTTGTCCTCTTACATCAAAATCCTGATATATTTGTTTAGAATTGTTTTGGACAGTTTTCACATGTAAACAGTGCTTGATCTGTGCATATTTCTCTTAATTCAGATGAGATTACTTTTTTTTTTTTCCCCCACTGGAGAAAGCAATATTATGAATAGAGGACTCCTATTTCAGCTGAAAGCAATGGTTTGAATTTAAAAACATCTTAATGATGGATTTGTTTATTATAAACATGCATATTTTTGCTTCAAGATGTTAATTGATGGACTGGAGCATGTGGATTACTTGTGAATTATTGTGATGTTTTTTTCAGCTGTTTGGACTCATTCTGACGGCACCCATTCACTACAGAGGATACATTGGTGAGCGAGTGATGTCATGTTAAATTTTCCAAATCTGTTATGACGAAGAAACAAACTCATCTACATCTTGGATGTTGAGGGTGAATACATTTTAGGAAGTTTTCATTTTGGGTTAAACTATTCCTTTAGTGAGTGGAATGGTACAGTTATGGGTGAAGCAGTTGTTTGTTTTTCAAACGCTTTTCAGCCAATTTGAACTTTTGGACAAATTTAGTTGATTATAGATTTTTATTTTTTATTTTTTTAAAGAACACAACCAAACAAAAATAAAAGATTCCCTTTAATGGAAGTTGTTTGTTTTGGATTTGCTAAATCAGAGGCCCAGTGTTTTTCACCGCTAAGGATTCTACAGCATTCTTTCCTTCCTCTGTGTCCTGTCCAGCACTTATAAATGTGTTTTTCTCAAAATTACTCAAATGAGAGGTCAAATCAGAATTTGGGGTGACTTCAGTTCAGCTACTCATTAATAAATTATTTTTCATTTTTAGTTAATTATAAATGACTTATCTGGGAATAACAGTTGTAAGCCATTAGAAAATCCCTTTATTTTCTGGCTAGATTCAAGTATGCATTGAGAAACAGAGGATCAATAAATAGTATTTTGAGCTCAGGTTGCTTATATTGAGCATAAACTGTGTATAATTAATTTAGTATTTAAAACAGAAACAAAATAGTTAATCTACTTTAGTAATGCAACTGAAAAATAGTAATTAAAGTTTAAATATTTTTTTCATAATTTTAATTGTTAACTAAAACACTTTACATAAATGTCTTCCTGAGTAACACTCTTTAAACATGTTAATGGTACTAATTTAATAATCAAATAATAAATAGCATAAAATAAAATGTCAGTCTTCTACACTCTTAAATAAAGGTGCTTCAAAAGGTTCTTCAAGCGATGCCATAGAAGAACCATTTTTGGTTCCACAAAGAACCATTCAATTGTTTTCAGCATCGATAATAAGAAATGTTTCTTGAGCAGCAAGTTGGCATATTAGTATGATTTCTGAAGGACTGGAGTAATGGCTCCTGAAAATTCAGTTTTACCATCACAGGAATAATTATATTTTTAAATATATTAAAATAGAAAAAAGTTTGTATTTCATTTCACAATATTTCACAATATTACTGTTTTTACTGTATTTTGATCAAATAAATGCAACCTTGCTGAGCATGTAAACTGTAACATATGTATACATATGCAGTACATAACTTTGCTTGTTCTGATTTATTCCTTAGCAAACGGGTGCTGGTGCAGAAGGTTCTGGGCAGCAACTGGTTTCTCCTGGATCCTGTCTGGAAGAATTCCGGAAGATTCCATTCATAGAGCGTCATGGTCGTGGCACCTGTAACTTCTATCCTGATTCATACAGCTTCTGGCTTGCATCACTTGATCCAAGAAGAATGTTCAGGTACAATAATTTTGAATATTAAACAATTGAATTGAATCTGATTTGCATTAAATGGGTAATCTAGATAAAATAGAAGTAAACCTTTTCTCTTAAAAGGAAAAAAATACTATTTTCACAAATCAGATTTCTTCACGATTCACTGCCTAAATCGTAAACTAGCATAGATTTTAAAATACTGTTATATTAAATAAACCACATTAGGAAACTTTATCCTTTTTTTATTCTCATTCCTCAGTATCCCAGTCCACCAGACAGCAAGACATCAGCCGCTGTCAGGTCTGTACGAAGCAGTAGTTTTTATGTCAGAACTTCCAGCAGTCTTTTTTTTCACGACTTGTATAATGTCAGTAGCATCTGTGAAATTCGCCTGAAAACAAATGTGTGTATATATCGTTCTCTCCCATGAGTGATTGTCATTACGTTTGCTGTGGTCCAGTCAAGGAACAGTTCACCCATAAATGACAATTTGCTGAAAATCTACTCACTCTCCGGCCATCCAAGATGTAGAGGAGTTTGTTTCTTAATTGGAACAGATTTGGAGAAATTTAGCATTACATCACTTGCTCACCAATGGATCCTCTGCAGTGAATGGGTGCCGTCAGAATGAGAGTCCAAACAGCTGATAAAAACATCATAATAATTCACAAGTCATCACAAGTAATCGACACAAATTCAGTCCATCAATTAATGTCTTGTGAAGTGAAAAGTTGCATGTTTGTAAGAAACAAATCCATCATGAAGGTGTATTAACTTTAAAACAGTCACTTCTGGCCATAGTTTCCATAATCCATAATAACACTTTCTCCAGTGAAAAGTCCATCCTCTGTTGTCCTCTTACATCAAAATCCTGATATATTTGTTTAGAATTGTTTTGGACAGTTTTCACATGTAAACAGTGCTTGATCTGTGCATATTTCTCTTAATTCAGATGAGATTACTTTTTTTTTTTTCCCCCACTGGAGAAAGCAATATTATGAATAGAGGACTCCTATTTCAGCTGAAAGCAATGGTTTGAATTTAAAAACATCTTAATGATGGATTTGTTTATTATAAACATGCATATTTTTGCTTCAAGATGTTAATTGATGGACTGGAGCATGTGGATTACTTGTGAATTATTGTGATGTTTTTTTCAGCTGTTTGGACTCATTCTGACGGCACCCATTCACTACAGAGGATACATTGGTGAGCGAGTGATGTCATGTTAAATTTTCCAAATCTGTTATGACGAAGAAACAAACTCATCTACATCTTGGATGTTGAGGGTGAATACATTTTAGGAAGTTTTCATTTTGGGTTAAACTATTCCTTTAGTGAGTGGAATGGTACAGTTATGGGTGAAGCAGTTGTTTGTTTTTCAAACGCTTTTCAGCCAATTTGAACTTTTGGACAAATTTAGTTGATTATAGATTTTTATTTTTTATTTTTTTAAAGAACACAACCAAACAAAAATAAAAGATTCCCTTTAATGGAAGTTGTTTGTTTTGGATTTGCTAAATCAGAGGCCCAGTGTTTTTCACCGCTAAGGATTCTACAGCATTCTTTCCTTCCTCTGTGTCCTGTCCAGCACTTATAAATGTGTTTTTCTCAAAATTACTCAAATGAGAGGTCAAATCAGAATTTGGGGTGACTTCAGTTCAGCTACTCATTAATAAATTATTTTTCATTTTTAGTTAATTATAAATGACTTATCTGGGAATAACAGTTGTAAGCCATTAGAAAATCCCTTTATTTTCTGGCTAGATTCAAGTATGCATTGAGAAACAGAGGATCAATAAATAGTATTTTGAGCTCAGGTTGCTTATATTGAGCATAAACTGTGTATAATTAATTTAGTATTTAAAACAGAAACAAAATAGTTAATCTACTTTAGTAATGCAACTGAAAAATAGTAATTAAAGTTTAAATATTTTTTTCATAATTTTAATTGTTAACTAAAACACTTTACATAAATGTCTTCCTGAGTAACACTCTTTAAACATGTTAATGGTACTAATTTAATAATCAAATAATAAATAGCATAAAATAAAATGTCAGTCTTCTACACTCTTAAATAAAGGTGCTTCAAAAGGTTCTTCAAGCGATGCCATAGAAGAACCATTTTTGGTTCCACAAAGAACCATTCAGTCAAAGGTTCTTTAAAGAACCATTTCTTTCTTACCCTTTTTGTAATTTGAAGAACCGTCTTTCACCACAAAGAACTTTTTGTGAAACAGAAAGATTCTTCAGATGTTAAAGGTTCTTTATGGAACCATTTAGACAAAAAGGTTCTTCCATGGCATCGTGAAGCACCTTTATTTTTAAGAGTGTAAGTCCCCAATTTATTTGAATATAAATCCTTTAAGGAATTCACTAAATATTCTGATTCAAAAAATTCAATAGATCACTGCTTAAGTATTTTGGATGTGTCTGAAGCGATTTGTGCGACTGAAAGTGTGCTTATTAGGACTATGATTTTCTTTATTATACAAAGAATATACAAATGCTTTAATATAGATCTACTTGCTATTGGAACTTTATTCAAGAAAGTATCAAAGTATGTTTCTTGGTGTACAAAATTATTTGTACAAAGCTTATTTGAAAATATTTTTGGTGATGAGGTTTTGCAAAGCATATTTAAGCTTGTTCATATTTAACACTGAATGACTCAGAGTTAATGGTGCTATTTGTTAGATTAATGAAAAAAGGAAAAGAAACTTGAGAAACGTTAAGAGAGACAAAGTGTGTGCATGTGTAGTCATGTGAATTCTGAATAGCATTGCATTAAGGAGCTTTCCCCATGACTCATATTCAGTTCACTTGTATATTGTAAACAGGAATTGTTATGAATTATTACATATAAAAGCTTGTCAATGCCAAATCAACTGAGAAATTAGGAGTGTAGTATCAACAACACTTCCTCTAAAGAAAATATGAAAACTGGCATCATTTATATAATCTGCTTTGTCGCAGATCCACTGGAGTCAGTCAGGTGTATATTTCTTGTCTTTTTTTCTGTACTAAACAAATTAAAGCAAAATTGGCTAAAAGTGTGATTTTATGTGTGCATATGAATCACACGTACAGTTTTGTGCTTTCATAATTGAAAAATAATAGTTTAGTGCAGAAGTTAATTGTCTTTTTTTTTGACTGCAGTGTTTAATAGCTCGAGTACTGTATAATTGAAAATGCTGTAATGGTTTTTGTCAATATATATAAAAAAAAAAAACGAAATATTTCTGTAGAAAATGTCTATGTATTGTATAGGATCCCAATACATCTCAGTTCTCTTATGTACAGATTTGAATTGGCCAAATTATACTTGTTTTTTTTTTCTTGTTAAACACTCCCATCAGTCCATAATTAAAGATTGTGTTTGGATGTGTACTAGTAACATTGCACTACTTGAATAAATAATCTTTTGGATGAAATTAATATGTAGCTCTAGTTTTGATTATGGCATGTATTTGTACCAAAAATTTACTGTAATACAGTGTTGTAGTAATCACTGCATGTGTGGAACTTCTCTGCGTGCTGAATGTAATTTCAAACTCTAAATCTCCCCCCTAGGATGAGACAATATAGTTTACATTGATGTACTGTGATGTTAAATAATGAAGGATAAAATAAAAAATAATGAAAGAAATATGAAAAAAATAACGTGAGCTGCTGCTGGAAAAGTGCATGATCCAAGTTGTCTAAAAAATGAGAGGTGCTTTAAACAATCATAAACCTAAGTCCTAAGTCATGACTACTTCAGGCTGACCACAAGATGTCAGGCCAGAGTCTCTTTTGAATACCTAATGCAAATGTTTTTGTGTGAATTTTCACTATGAGTTTGGCTTTGAAAAGTCTCTATAAACATTAGTTTATAAAATTCACTCCTTTTTCTAGTAGGTGGTGATCTCATAGCAAAATCATTTAGTTCAAACTGGATGTGGCATTACTGGAACATGACCTCATGTTCAAAGGCCCCAGTGCCACCTTTTCTAACTAAATACTACAACCTGGAACTTACAGTGAAATAGTAAAAAAAAAAAAATATATACTTTATTTTTTTTTTTTGGAAGGCTGTCTGTGAAAGAAAGGAAAAGGAACTCTCCATAGTGTTCCGGGTGGCTGCTACACTTTTAAAAATAAAGGTTCTTTACTGGCATCTATGGTTCCATAAAGAATTTTAACATCTGTAGAAACTTTAAGGTTGTTAATAACGGAAAAAGGTTCTTTAGATTATTAAAATGTTCTTCACTCTTAAAAAATAAAATGGTCCTGTTAAGAACTGTTCACTGAAATATTCTTTGGTATCACTGTGAAAACCCCCTTTTGAAAGCTTTATTTTTTAGGGGTGTAGATGCAAACTCACCAGCAGAGTTTTGGGTGGTTGATAAAGCATTATGTTGTTGCTAGGGTATTTATAGGTAGTTGCTTGGCTGTCCTGGTTGGTTGCTAAATAGTTACTTACTAGCCAAAGTCAAAAAGGCCTACCACTATGATATTCTTCAAATCTTCTAATGGTTTCTCTATGGCATCGCTGCTCAAACCCTTTGGAATCTTTATTTTTTAAGAGTGTAGATGGTTGCTTACTAGCCCATATTTAAAAGAGCCAAATCCCATAAATTATATTCTGGTCTCAAAATATGGTTTGAGGGGTTTAAGATCCATATGAACAAAAGTGATACTTAATAATGTGTCTTCTACTGTAAAGATTTTTTTGGGCTTTGTTTTATAATGCGTATCACCCCTGCCACTATATTTTTCATCAGTGCTTTGAAACTTAATTGAGAATTCACTAATAATTAAATTCATTCATTCATCTCTACAGTGCGAATAGAAGATGTTCCCAACAGCACAAATGCTTGTACTTCTTGAGTTAACACTTCAGGAAAACACACATTATTCTCTTCATTCAGAATCAATTAAGTTTATAAAAGCTTTTATTATTCGCTTCTGCCATGGCGTGTGTGCTTCAGAGCGATGGAGACGCACACCCAGGCATTTCTCTGTTGTATTTGTTTTAGATTAGCTGAACAAACCCGAATCCATTCAGTCTAATGCTTTTATTGTAGCCCCCTTTGTCAAGTCGCAATTTGTTCATTTGCGTTATCTAAATGAGAGTGTTTCCCATTAGTGTGGGACCAGAAGAATGTTAATGCTTTATGACATCACAATCCACTATCACCCAGCAACCTGGGCAGCTGTCAGTCAACCGTACGAGTGGAAGGAGAGTTTAAAAAGAGCGCTTAGGATTTCCAAGGGTCCAGAACCAGAACCACAGCTACGAAGAGACACTCCGTGAGCTGAAAACAGAGATTTGAGATGAGACTGTGTGAGCTGCAGTGTTATTTGGCCTTGTTGGGTCTGTCCTTTGTGCTATGTGGTCGCAGTGCTAATTCACAGCTAGAACCGGACCTGGACTTCCGCCATCGCAGACTTCTGCAGAGAGCAAGAGCGACTGGACAGGCTACACAGGTGAGTCTCAAACGAACATTAACAAAATATGGGGCTTGTATTTATCACCTGGATTCTGGTTTTCCATTGTCTGCATGTTCAAAGCTGCCAAGCTCACATTCAACTAACTATCAATTCCAGTTATGAATAAAGGATTGTCCCTCCAAAATTTGTCATTTACTCACCCTCATGTCACTCCAAACAGGTATAGACCGAATTTCTTCTGTGGAACACAAAAGAAGCATTTCGACTGTTTTTGTCCGCACATTCAATGTCATTCGAGTTCTAAACAACGTTGGACCCCATTGACTTTCATTGTATGGACAAAAAAAAAAATCTTTTGTGTTCTGCAGAAGAAATCATTTCAATATAATTTTAGAACGAGGTGAGGGTGAGTAAATAATGACAATTTTACTTTTTTGGGTGAACTATTCCTTTAAACAAAGGGATTAAACGTATTTTCGTTTCAGGTTGCTGAAATGCTCTGCTCAGTTTATTTATTGCTTTTAATAGATGTTTAAATTGGAAATTACTACAACCCCAGTCTAATTCTATAGGAAGACATCATTACTTCCAGTGCCTTTCTCTCCCTCACGTAGCCCACACACATTTCTAAATGACCCTCTGTTTTTCTCATTTACGTCTTGGCAAGTAAATGCATTATCTTTTACTATACAGGAACTCTGAGTTAATGGAAGGCATTTAGTTCTAATCAAACACACATTCCCCTATAAATACAAAATGGCTTTTCTGTTTTAGCCTCGGTTACCTCATGTATACGTTGATCTAAATGAACGTGCACCATTAGCTTTACTAGACACTGTTTATTCTCCAAATAAAAGGGGGGGTATTTAACTGAAATGTTGATCCCATCATATGCGTTTTAACATTTTTCTCAGGACTGGACAAAGAAAGACATTGAGGAACTCCTTTCCCTGCTTTCCATGCCCGAAATGGAGATGCGCGAGAATGACCTTTCAACGGCAGGTGAAAGCGAGGACCTGCGCGTGGAGCTAGAACGTTCAGCAGAAAGTTCAAACCACCTGCCCGCTCGGGAACGCAAAGCGGGATGCAAAAACTTCTACTGGAAGGGCTTCACTTCCTGTTGAGGCCCTCACTTGAAGTTAATTAACACCCTCTCCAATCTCTTGCTAAGCTAACTGCTGTGGTCAAACCACAAGTTAATTGGTTCTGTCAGTCAATTGATTGATTGTAAGTTAATAAAACACAAAATAAATGAAAAATTAAAATAAAAGAGCATTTTGTTGTGGATGATGTGAATAAGATGGGTGTATAGCCTACATTTATAATGCTATCTTTTCTCTGGACTACATTTGTGAGGGAACATTAACATTAATGATGTGTTTGTGTGATTGTTTATGTAATGTCACAATGGTGATTAGTGGTAATTAACAAGCATTGGGGATCATTCCGCTCTATTAAACATGGTGAGAGGCACGACACACCAATATGATTAAGAATGACAGAAGAGTGAGAACGTCGAAAAACATTCAGTTCTGAATGTTTGTGGACAACCCCATTCACCTTTCCGCCATTAAAAGCCATGTCCGCATCTTCAGACGAGCACGCATGACTGACGGAACATCTATGAAGGGAACAAATAACTCAAGCATCATTTGCACTCTCGGTCTCTCAGGCACACGCACTCCAGTTTGATGTGTTCTTCATTAGCGTGTTATTGGCTGTGAAAACAGACACTGCTCCATGACTCGAGCTCCGTCCCTTGAGGCTCACGCACGAAGGCGCAGACAGGGTGGAAAAGGCTGTTAGTCAGTTGTAATTGTTATTTAATTATGGTCTTGAAAGCACCGCAAATATTTCGACAGATCTGGACTGTTTGATTAGCAAGCCTGAGAAGAGACTTCGTCAGGCATTATGAACGGTTCTCTGCTGCTGTGTTTACCGAGTAGACATTTTCACTGTGTGTGTGTGTGTGTGTGTGTTTACACACACTCACAGTTATAATTCTGACGAGCTTGCATCGGATAACCATATGTGCGTATAGGTGTGTTTGTGTGACATTTTCTATTTTTACTTGTTTGGGGAAAATGAGTGTGAATGTTCTCATAAGAATAATAATAAAATAATCTCTTTAATATTTTACATTCTCCTAGTGAAAATTACTTTAAATTGAGATCAAATGAGACTTTTGTTGAAGTATCTTGCTTCTCAGATGTTTCTCCTAAATGACCACAGAAATCTTAATAAAATCCCAAACTGAGCTCAGATACCGTAATCTGCAATCAAATGTCTGAGATTTGACATAAACCTAAATAATTCCCGTTAAATTCTAATTTATTTGTTTAAAAAAACGAATATATGTAGGCTATATTTTATGTGATATTGTTAAATATATTATATATAATATATATAAATATCAAGTATTCTATATAATAATATATAATAATATTATAATTATACTACTTTCCAATATATATATATATATATATATATATATATATATATATATATGTATATATTTAAAACCTCCAGAGCTACAAAATGTGCAATTTTCAGCTGGATAGGAAGGAAAGATTAGCAATAATATCTCCCTCATGCACACATATACCCGCAAAAAGATTTTCCATGCATAATTCCCCTCATCCAGCTAAAACAAAACACAAATATCTCACAATCCCTGTTATGAGGAAAACAATAGGTCTAAAGCATGAACTGAGTGTATCTTCACCGTCCACACAGCTCTAGCAAAGCCAGTGACGTGTCCACATATATGGTATATATACCACATATATATATATATATGTGGTATTTTGTTACTTAACTATTCTTTATTTCAGTGTGGTCAAATGGAGATACACTGGCCACTGTGTCTGCAGCTGTCAGTCAAGCAAATTAGTGAATGTAATGAGTCATCGTGTCAGCTGGTTGATTTCTCTTTATGGCTCTCACTGCCTGCCCACAGCCAACTGTTATTTCTCATGGAGACATATTTTGTTTTGTTTATGTTTAGTAAAGATATTTGCAAATGTTGCAATGTGATGCTGCCAAACAGCTCTTAAACTGATGCAAAAGTCAAAAGCAATTTTAATAATGTTGGCTTATTAGAGACAGTAAAATATATATTTTTATACTATACTACTTTTATAATTTTGCTTAGCATTTTACATGAACAAACAATAAACATGAAAACAACAATGATGTTACATGCCCAAAGTCTTTCAGGTTTCAAATGTTTTTGTCCAGAATCAACAGTTACTGAAAGTGATTGTATATGATGACGACATAGTGTTTCACAGCCATACGTCACCAGTGTTTAGTAACTTGCATAATTGTTTATTTCATACATGGTCTAATTGCTTGAGAGGTGCTTTTTTCACCCAAATTCAGAAGCATGGTTTGCAAATTTATTTATACAACATTTACATGATTATTCTATATTGTGAATCAAAGCTAAATGGTGTGACATTCAGTAGGATTTTTAGAAAGGAAAATTTAAAAGAGAGAAAAAAAAGAAGAATTAGGGGGGAATCAATAAATGATAAATGATTTACTACCATTGTGTGAATATGATATGTAAATAATTCATAAAAATCTATCAAAAGTAACTGTAATCTGATTAAGAGCATTATAAAATGTAATAGGCCTATACTCTAATTACAAGTACTTGATTTTTTAAATCTGATTACAAAATCCAGATTACATGTAATCAGTTTCTTCCCAGCTCTGTTAGTCATTTATTATTATTATTATTAATCACTATATTTTGTGTTATTATATTTATAATTAATAATAATGATTCTTATAATAAATAAATAAATAGTAGTTGTAATACAATAAGAACTGTTAAAAACATTAGAAGTTTATGGTATGTTCTCATTTAGATAAATACTTTGTGTCTCATTTAGATAAATGTGTGTGAGTGAGTGTGATTATGTACGTGTGCATGGTCTTAATGGAATCATTAGTCTGTGAACGATGCAGGCAATCATCAAAGAATTATTCAAACAACACAAATCACAATCACTCATCCATTTGAGAGACACAGCACGGCTTCCTAAACACAGTGTGTGCATTTGAGTGTTTATGTGTGCTTTGAGAAGACCAGCATGCCGTCTGCGCATACTGAGCTGGTCCATTAGCCTTTGAGGCCTTAAACACTCCCTACCATTCATCCTATTAAACTCCATTTAACATTCTTCCCACTGCTATTCTAATAATTCTGTCATTATTTACTGGCAAATGATTTCAGATAAATCAATTGAATAAATAAAGTGTGAATATATATAGTACAGTTCCCATTGTACGATTTTCATTCACTAAAAAGAACCGGCTCATTTGTTCACAAATCTGTCTACACTAGTCGCTCTGAAGGCCTACGTATGTTTTTCGTTCATTGTTCGAGAGTCGGGCTACATTGGTCGCGATGTATGTTTTTTATTCACTAAAAAGTATCTTATCTTGAGCCATTTGTTTGAGCATCGGTTATTACACTGGTCGCACTCTATGGTTTTCATTAAAAGAACCGGTGTTCTGTCGATTTGTGCTACCCTGTCAGATTTTGCTACCTCCCATTAAAACAGTGGGTAGCCTAGTACAATTCGACACCGAAAAATGCTACCTGTAAAATTATGGTTTATTAACATCTACACCTACCACAACCCTAAACCTTCCCTTACAGTAATTCAAATACAGTAATTCTGCGTTATATTCACGGTAGCTAGAAGGGATACAGCTACAGGAAACCAACAATAAATATTTTTTTCCACCTATTAGATTGTGTTTTATTAAAGTCTACACCTACCCCAACCCTAAACCTACCTTTACAGTAATGCATATACAGTACATTAAATATTGTTGTTCAGCATGAGAAAAAGGACGCAATATTGATGTGTGCATGCTTAGTAAACCCTGGCAGGACAATCTGACGGGTAGGATAAAATGTCACCTGTTCATAAGAGTCATTTGTTCGAGAATCTGTCTACACTGGTTGCGTTGTACGTTTTTATTCACTAAAAAGAACCGGCTCATAAGAGTCATTTGTTTGAGAATTGGCCTTCACTGCACGTTGTGTAGCACTGCAGTCCGCGAGACAATTCAAAAAAGTAATTTTTTGTAGTTATTACTCGTTACACGGTCTTTTATGACATCACATTCAACACAGGCTGCAAACGCATTCTCAGCTCAGATAACATATCATTTGGCGTGAAGTTGAAGATTCATCAAAGGGTAGCGCCACAGTTGACACCGGAACAGGAAACACCGGTACGTGGCTTTTATCGTAATTGTTGCGTGTTTTATCGGCATTACCGAAGAGACCTTCAATTATGCATCTTATTTGAAAGTTTTCTACCGCAGCAAAGTTCTAATGAGGTCCTGTATCTACTAAGAAAGTGTTCAGCGCAAGGCAGTGAAAAGCATCGCCTCCTAGTCATTTTACACCGACATTAACTTCATTACCAGCACACTGCACCATCAGCAGGGAAAGAACATTAGAGAAATGAGGCAGCACAAAATATGTCCACTTCTGCCTCCAAATCCCCATTTAAACTCGCTTAAAGTTTTACTTCCTCAGTGACTCATATGGAAAATTACTGTAGGATGAACCGAAGCCAGACTGTACACTCAAATGTTTCAGCTGTTTTCCTCCATCATTAAAACACTTCAGAGGACTCTTTTATTGTGTTGCGGTGTTTCTGTAGCGTATAGAAAAATTGGGTCGTTGATGGTCAGATTTTTTGGCCCAGTGTTTCTACCATGACATGATCCAACATACACAGATACAGTGGCCACAAAATTCATTCATTTATTTATGTAAATCCAAAAAAAAAAAAAAAAAGATAGAAAGAAACCATGTGATATATATTTTCTAATTCTAATTTGTGAATGCACAAGTTTTTATTTGTCAGATTAAATCCAAAAAAAAAAAAAAAGATAGAAAGTAACCAGATGTGATATATATTTTCTAATTCTAATTTGTGAATGCACAAGTTTTTATTTGTCAGATGTCTTTCTCTGATACTTTGCTGCTCTCACGTTGCCAAGTGATGAGCTCACGTTTGTGTTGATCTTGATACTTCTCTGATGCATTTAAAAAAAAAATATTATCATGCTGGGGGGAGCATTTAAGATTTACATTATGAATGAATGCTTTGTTTTTGAATTACCAGTTCTCACTGATGAATCATAGTGGAAATAGAATAACATATTTTTTGATACGTCAAACTCAAATATTTTACATGCAGTTTTCTATATTTAAAGAAACAGTTCACCCAAAAACGAAAATTTGCTAAAAATATACTCACCCTCAGGCCATCCAAGATGTAGATGAGTTTGTTTCTTCATCGTTATGGATTATTGGACTCATAATTTGGCCAGAAATGACAGTTAACAGTGAAGTTAAAACACCTTAATTATGGATTTGTTTCTTACAAACATGTAGCTTTTCCACTTGTAGTTTTTCCACTAACAAGATGTTAATTAATGGATTGGAGTTGTGTATTATTGTGATGTTTTTCTCAGCTGTTTGGATTTTCATTCTGACGGCACCCATTCACTGCAGAGGATCAATTGGTGAGCAAGTGATGTGATGCTAAGTTTCTCCAAAACTGTTCTGATGAAGAAACAAATTAATCTACATCTTGGATGGCCTGGGTGAGTAAATATTCAGAAAATGTTTTTATTTCTTTAATGCTGCTTTGTGTAATCGTAGTAAAGACTATTATTTTTTATTAGTTAAAGGGGTATTATTATGCTCTTTTGCAAAGTCTTGATTTTGTTTTGGGGTGTACTAGAACATGCTCTCATACTAGGTTGCTCGAAAAACACATTATTTTCACATATTTTACATTATTACAGCACCTCTCTCCCCAGTCTGGCATGAACGGCTCGAATAGTTCCTGTAT
>NW_015538055.1:3754646-3759240 GCF_001515605.1 Sinocyclocheilus anshuiensis
TATATAATTTCCCTACAGCCAGTGGGCCCCCTTTCCAGTGTAGGCCCGGCACCACTTGGCACCTGGTCGGGAAATGTCATGCCTCTTACCATAGCCGCCTGCGAGCTTCAGTGTAAATATTGCATCAAAATCGAATCAATTTGAGCGTGATTTAAACCCAGATGATTGTAACCACTCTAAGTTCGTCTGCCTTGGGAAAGCTAGCGTGTCTCCGACATAGTGATAACACTCGTTGCCTTCTCTAGTGCAGCTCAACCAGGTCTCGTCCCATTCATCGATATTTGTGATATCACAAATCCCGGAAAATATGCATTGTAGTCCAAACGAGTTGTTCGTTGTAGTTTTTGAAAAGTGATTTCTGTTAAATAAAATATCTCCTTTTGAAGTAGACTTTGAGCTTTGTAACTTTGCAGATCTTTTTCATGGTCAAACAGCAACATTACAGACTAACTAAAGTTGAAAAAGTGAAAAAGCATAATAGCACCCCTTTAAGACTAATATCTCAGTAAAGACTATTATTTTGCACATTTTTTTTTTTTTTTATGTTTTTGTGTTGGTCCTCTGAGGCTGTGGAAAAATGTGTCTGGGTTTTTTTCGTCATCTTCACACCAACAAATTAAACTCATTAAATCACAGATGCTTGAAGCAGACTTCTTGATACATCTCTGTTAAAATATTCTGTTGTTATATCATCATGCTGTCCTATGGGAAAGCTAGATTGGCTATTTAAAAAAAAAGAGATATAGAAAGAGCGAGGGAAGGAAGGAGGGAGACCGCCTAACCTTCATCGAGCAGATACTGTATTTGCTGTAATATGCCTTCAAACCATTGCAAATACAGTTTCAATAAGGTGTGTGTCACGTCTCTCATTTCCATCAAGGTCAGACATGTGTATGGCTGACAGACGTGTTAACACACAGACTGATAGGTCAGTGGGTGTCCGCACTGACAGCCAGATAAAGGCTAAGTTGTGAATGTATTGAGATATGGAATTGATTCCCTGTGTCTTTGGTGGTCATGCTGTTTTGCGAAGTGTTTGGGAATGGAACCCCTGGATGTAAGTAGGGCTGGGCAAAAAAATCGAATGCGATTTTCATGCGAATCTTGTCAGTAAAGCTGCTTCTGGTGATTAGTAGTAAATCTCCAGCACATGCTTTCAGATGGAGCGGCATTTACTACACAGAGCCGTAGATCACTGACAAGCTACACAAAATCGCGTTCAAAATAGCACGCGATTCATTGACGATTTTGAACGCGATTTTGTGTAGCTTGTCAGTGAACTAAGGCTCTGTGTAGTAAATGCCGCTCCATCTGCACAGCCCTAGATGTAAGTATATACTTGTTTGACGTGCCTGTTAAAGACCCCCTGTGGTGAAAATCTAGTTTTTAATGTTGTTTACATGTCTGTCTAGTGTTTTTGATATGCGTAAAGGCAAACCATGTGCAAATTCATCAGTCAACACCATTGTTGAGCACTGTGTCTGCAGAATACCAAAGACAGTCTTAAAAATGCAGTTTGAAACAGTTATTGTTTCCTACCATCACAAACATGTAACCAATCATGTCAGCTTGTGATTGGGGCTTTTCCTATCATGTTGATTTTTAGAAAGTAGCTGTCTGAGATGGTGAGCAGCCAGGAACATTTGTTTGTGTAACATTAGCAACACATTATTAGCTGTTTCATAACAGGCCAAAGGCTAATGTTATCAATTACGTGTCCAACGTTGTAGAGAGTGATACACAAAATGCATTATCATTTTGATACATTGACTTGAAAACGACCCTGTATAATTCGCACTTCCTCTTCTTCTTCAGAATCACTTTATGGTTCAAACATGCGCATATGGCTGAATTAATCCAATATTTCCATTTTCTGTTGGGTAGCATTTTTTATACGAAGGTTAACTGAGTGAAATTGGAGCAGGTAGTCTGAGCTGGTGTGATTGATGCAGGCGGGGACTAATTTGCATATTCATGGTTCCTTGTATAGGCCTTATATAGCACTCCCCCTATTCTGCACTTCTTGCCTTCTGTCTTTCGTTTGTAATCCGCTTCAAACATTACAATGCACGTGATAACTTTCGTTTACTCTACAATAAGTAAATCCACTTCACCAGCTAATTACTATTCAACAGTGATGCTATAGATCAGGGGTATCCAAAACCGTTCCTGGAGGTCTACTGTCCTGCAGAGTTTAGCTCCAACCCTAATTAAAGAGATAGTTCACCCAAAAATGAAAATTACCCCATGATTTACTCACCCTCAAGGCATCGTAGGTGTATATGACTTTCTTCTTTCAGACGAATACAGTTGGAGTTATATTAAAAATTGTCTTTGATCTTCCAAGCTGTTTAATGGCAGTCAGCGGGTGTTGCAGTTCATCAGTCCAAAAGAAGTGAAATAAAGCGCATCCATCCATAATAAAAAGTGCCTCACACGGCTCCGGGGGGTGAACAAAGGCCTCCTGTAGCGAATCGATGCATTTTCGTAAGAACAATAACCATATTTAAAACGTAATAATCAATTAAATCTAGCATGCGCTCACTGTTGTACACGGAAGCAGCTCCGGGCGGATGACGTATGACGTCGGTGTTGCACATGCGCCGCTCAGAAGTGACGCACGCGGAAGCGCAGGGGAGAGATCAAAACAAAACAACAGTCACGAATTAGAAGTACAAAACGAGGAATTGTAAAGAAGAATGTCGGAGGATTTTGATATAAGCCAAGAGGAGACTGGTTTTCCTTTGCTAAAGTAAGGAAACTTTGCTTCCTTTGCTCCTTTAAACAAATGTTGGTTTTCATGAGACTCACCAGCCGACATCTTACATCATCCTGCCGGAGCTGCTTCCGTGTACAACTGTTGGCGCAAGCTAGATTAAAGTGATTATTACATTTTTAATATGGATATTTTTCTTACAAAAACGCATCGATTCAGTACAGGAGGCCTTTGTTCACCCCCCGGAGCCGTGTGAGGCACTTTTTATTATGGATGCATGCACTTTATTTCACTTCTTTTGGACTAATGAACTGCAACACCCGCTGACTGCCATTAAACAGCTTGGAAGATCAAAGACAATTTTTAATATAACTCCGATTGGATTCATCTGAAAGACAAAAATGCATCGATTCGCTACAGGACGCCTTTGTTCACCCCCCGGGGCCGTGTGAGGCACTTTTTATTATGGATGGATGCGCTTAATTTCACTTCTTTTGAACTGATGAACTGCAACATCCTGCCATTAACTGCCATTAAACAGCTTGGAAGATCAAAGTCAATTTTTAATGTAACTCCGACAGGATTCATCTGAAAGAAGGAAGTCATATATGCCTAGGATGGCTTGAGGGTGAGTAAATAATGGGATAATTTTCATTTTTGGGTGAACTATCCCATTAATATTCAAGCCATTTTAAAGCATGAAGGTATTATTTTCATGGGAAAAATGTTTAAATATGTCATTTCGATTATCAGCGATGAGTTTTAAGGGATAAATTTCGCGACTGCAGAGGGAATGTAGAATGATGTCACAATGCGATTTCACGCCTTTGCAACGCATAATTCTAAAACCCTCAGAATGGAATATGTAAGTATGACTCACATTGAAATAAATATGTAAATCACAAAGGTGACCGTATAGGAAGTGACATCATGGCAAACTGTGTCTGATTGTAGCGACAGCTTCAAAAGTAACTAAATAAATGAAGCAATTAAGAAATGCATGTGACGAAAAACTGATAATTGCGTAATTTGTTATACAAGCAAAGAAGTTTGGACCTGTCAGCTGATTAGCATGAATTCTGCATATGCATGAATAGCTCCTGAAACTGGTTAGGTTTGATGTTATTTGAGCTGCATAAAAAGAATCACAGCGGTTAAATTGCAGCCGATTCTTTGTTGCAAAAACAGAGATGAAAAGTTTGAAAGCAGTTTATTTCGAGACGCTCAGGAGATCATTTTGACCTGCTCAAAGACACACACACAAACACACACACATATACACGTGAAAGATAGTGTGTTCTCTCCATCTGAGTTGAAGAGCTGATTAGCAGCGTGAGGGTGGGTAGACGGGGTTCAGCGAAGCTGTTTAAATATCAATGCTGAATGATTCCACTGCCAGGTGCTCTTTTCTCTCGTCTCTGCCTGACTGCTCCATCACTAAATACCATTGATTCTGCTATTACACACGCGGGGAGTAACGCTTCACAGAAGTACCATTTGTTTGAGACTGTGTGAGTATGTTTGCTTGAGCCTGATGAGAAATACAGTGAGTAATGTTGTATCATAGGGCAGGTGTCTGAAGCTCAGAGATTTCAATGCATAGTGAAAACTGTGAAAATGTTAAATCTGTGAAAATGTTAAATCATGTTCTCCACATACTGGATGCAGTATATTATACAGAAAGCATTACGTTTATGAATGAAAGAGAGTGAAAAATATGTGCATATGTGTGAGAATGCAATGTAATTGCATGGGTTTTCATACAAGGTAGGTATTTTTCAAAGTTGAAAAATGAAATGTTTCATAATTGTTAAAAAATTCTCTCTCTCTCACACACACACACACACACACACACACATATATATATATATATATATA
>NW_015538055.1:3759406-3771308 GCF_001515605.1 Sinocyclocheilus anshuiensis
TATATATACACATACATACATATATATATATATATTTCTGGCTAGGAAAATTATAAAATCTAAATTTCTATTTAAATTAGATAAAATCTAGATAAAAAGTTTATATTAGATAAAATTTCGCATGCTGTTTTGTTTGATTCTGTGTCAGAACAATTGTGACCACACACACACACACACACACACACACACACACACACACACACACACACACACATAAATTTATTTATACATATATATATATATATTTCTGGCTAGGAAAATTATAAAATCTAAATTTCTATTTAAATTAGATAAAATCTAGATAAAAAGTTTATATTAGATAAAATTTCGCATGCTGTTTTGTTTGATTCTGTGTCAGAACAATTGTGACCACACACACACACACACACACACACACACACACACACACACACACACACACACACACACACACACACACACACACACACACACACACACACACACACACACACACACACACACACACACACACACACACACACACACACACACACACACACACACACACACACACACACACACACACACACACACACACACACACACACACACACACACACACACACACACACACACACACACACAAACAAATCTGTTTACCATAAGGTCAATGTTTTTAAACTCATATTTCATACTTAATGAGCTTTGATGATAATTAAATCAATCTAAACAAAGATTTACTTATGTTAGGCTCTCTGGATTTCATTTATTAATAACACTGCCATTAAAAAGCTCATTCTCAAATAAAGATTTTCCATCATTTACTAATAAATGAGTGTTTTGCTCATGGGTATCTGAGCATTAAACCCACTCACCTGTGAAATTACCCTCACAAAGGTTCCAGTTTTTAAAGGAATTGTACAGATTTGTACATATGCATGATTTTGTGTGTGTATATATAGACGTAAAAGATGTTGTCATTATGTTGATGCTGGTATTGGGCATTGCATGGTCTATTAAAACACGCAAAAATGTATGTGTTTTAGAGCACAAATACCTATGAGATAAAAAAAATACAAAGAGAGAATGAGATGGAGGCCTAAAACAGCAAGTCGACCTTTAACATAATTAAAAGACTTATGGGTTTGTTTCCAGTTTGAAAAATGTATGACCCACTCACATTTCTCATGCTTAATTCATTTAAACTTTGCTCAACTTTGTGTAATTTCTTGAAATGAGCCAGCATTATTAAAAATCTTTCGATGGGGACAGAGATGAGAAGAATGGATAAGAAATCTAACAAGAAAGATTTGATGATTTCATCAACCAAGAATAAGTGCAAACAGATTACACCAACACAGTGGAACAGATTAGCCTTAAAGGGGTCATATGACGTTGCTAAATAGAACATTATTTTGTGTATTTGGTGTAATGCAATGTGTTTGACGCAGTTTAAGGTTCAAAAAACACATAACTCACGTTTGAATCGTCAGTGGCAAATTCTTTAGATATGAAAACATACTTACAGGCTGTGATTCAGAAGCGATTGTCCTTGCAAAGTTGGAATTGCCCCACTTTATAGAAACTTTGTGCACAGCATTGTAGGCTACTCTCCCAGGTTCAGGAAGCAGTCCTCCGTAAAATGCACTACACACATCTGAATATTTGGGTTGAACTGTTCCGTGGTGTCCTCTTTTGGAAGGCCAAACTAAGTAGTTTCGCTTTCACAACGAAACACACATTGTCTCCACGACATGGCAGCGGTGGCAACAATACTACAGTGAGAATAAAAGTTAGGCCTTCTTTCTTTGCGTGAACATTTGGGCAGTGTTATGCAAATCTTCCCACACAATGACGTAGACATGTGGGGGCGTGTTTAAACGAGGTGTTTTAGGAGGGTGTGGACGAGTCTTAACTTTTTTTAAAGAATATCTCTTTAGGTTTGAGACTTTAATATTTGCAATTTTAGGGATCTTATCTATGCACGAACAGCTTGTAACACTCCAAAGAGAAAGGAAAACTTGAAATTGCATTATATGACACCTTTAAAGGGATAGTTCACCCATCAGCAGAGCTAGTGTGAAAATATCTAGAGTTCCTAAAGTTAAAGGGATAGTTCACCCCAAAATTAAAATGATGTCATTAATTACTCACCCTCATGTCGTTCCAAACCCGTAAAACCTCAGTTCATCTTCGGAACACAAATTAAGATATTTTTGATGCATCCTGTGAGCTCTCTGACCCTCCCATAGACAGCAAGGGTCCTTACACGATCAAGGCTCAGAAATGTTGCAAGGAGATCGTTAAAATAGTCCATGTGACATCAGTGGTTCAACCGTAATTGTACGAAGCTACGAGAATACTTTTTGTGCGCAAATAAAACCAAAACAAAGACTTTATTCAAAAATGTGTCTCCTCCGCGTCACCCTGGCACCATTTTGGAGAGTATCACATACGTAAACAACGTATGCTGTTCTGTGTCAGCACCACTGTACGTGGATGCGCTGTTTACGTTGTTTACGCTTTGATCTGAACGTTAACCGCGTATCCGCGTATATACATTGCATACGTTGTTTGCGTATGTGATACTCGCCAAAATGGTGCTATAGGGTGACACAGAGGAGACAAATTGTTGAATAAAGTCGTTATTTTTGTTTCCTTTGCGTACAAAAAGTATTCTCGTAGCTTTGTAAAATTATGGTTGAACCACTGATGTCACATGGACTATTTTAACGATCTCCTTGCTACGTTTCTGGACCTTGATCGTGTAAGGACCCTTGCTGTCTATGGGAGGGTCAGAGAGCTGTCTGAATTAATCAAAAATATTTTTATTTGTGTTCTGAAGATGAACTGAGGTCTTACGGGTTTAGAATGACATGAGGGTGAGTAATTAATGACAGAATTTTCATTTTTGGGTGAACTAACCCTTTAATTTCACTCCAGTAAAGATCAGAAGCTTATATGTTTGCTGTTCTGTATAAATTACTTTTATTGCAGCTATTGGATGTGATTTTATCATACACATACTTGTGTAGACATGCAATTGTCACCTCTTGGGTGATTAAACAGATCAAACAGATATTCTTCTGAAAATATAAAAATCTGTTTTGTGCGGTTGGTCTAACTGCACAGGTGAATAGACTGCATTTAATTGTGTTTGTGGTAATCTTCACTTGCTTGTTGTGAGAATGACAGGTTCTCTGTTCACTTATGCTTCTGTGAGCTTGTGTGTGTGTGTGTGGCTGCAAGTCATTTCACACTTTCATACACAAATTTCCACGCTTTATATGTGTGTGTGAAAGTGAGGAAAGATAAAATGCCAGCGGAGGAGGACGAGTCTGCGAGGTGGATGCAGGGCAGGGTGAGTAATTCCTTCAAGTCTCTGACAAGCCTGAAACCTGACAGATGAAATTAAAAGCATGCAATTCAAATCAAAGCATTTATTCATCTGATCTGCATCTCCCTCTCTTTTAATCTCCACCTTTCTTTCTCTTAATCTATCTCCTAATTCTTGATCTAATTATTAATGTATATACAGTGGGTACGGAAAGTATTCAGACCCCCTTAAATTTTTCACTCTTTGTTATATTGCAGCCATTTGCTAAAATCATTTAAGTTAATTTTTTTTCCTCATTAATGTACACACAGCACCCCATATTGACAGAAAAACACAGAATCGTTGACATTTTTGCAGATTTATTAAAAAAGAAAAACTGAAATATCACATGGTCCTAAGTATTCAGACCCTTTGCTCAGTATTTAGTAGAAGCACCCTTTTGATCTAATACAGCCATGAGTCTTTTTGGGAAAGATGCAACAAGTTTTTCACACCTGGATTTGGGGATCCTCTGCCACTCCTCCTTGCAGATCCTCTCCAGTTCTGTCAGGTTGGATGGTAAACGTTGGTGGACAGCCATTTTTAGGTCTCTCCAGAGATACTCAATTGGGTTTATATATATATATATACACACACACACACACACACACACACACACAAGAGTATATATGAGTATGTAATTTATAATTAAAATAATATAAATATATATTTTTAAAGGAAACATAACAATAAAAAGTATATATATATATGTGTGTGTGTGTATAAATTTATAAGTTCATTACCATTTTGAATAGTTTTTTAAAATCTTTTTTATATTTAATCGTTTGCAATTTATATATATTAAGATATGAAGATCTTAATATAAATATATATATATATATATATATGCTCTCTCTCTTCCTCTCTCTGTCTTTTACTTCAGTTTCTCATTATATAACGTGTCTATGAATAAACTAAAATGATGAATGATACACCGGAGTAAACACATTTATAGAAGAAAGGGAGAAGGTGGAGAAGCAGTTAAAGGACTTGACAGGATGGAAGTAAAGAAAACAAAGGTTAAGGGAGGGAGAAAAAAACGAGAGGAAAGGAGATGTGATTAAACTTAAAATGAATGGAGCATACAATCCGCCACCCCCCCAAACATCCACATTGACACATGCCATTTCCTTCATCTCACACACACACACTATCATCCTTAGCCAGATGGCCATCAGAGACTTCCTCATCACTTCCAACACATGTCAATGCATCTGTAGCACAGTGGGTATGTGCTATATATGTATATAGGTGACATGACTTTGTTTTAAAATATGATTTAAACTTACACCGCTGGACAAATGAATGGACAGGTGTTTGCGGACAGGCCAGGCTGTCTCTTTGGGATGATGGACAGGTGTGTCCAGATTGCAATGGCCACCTGGAGTCACACTGAGCACCTGACCCCATTTTGTATTAGTGTGTGTGTGTGTATGTTTGACAGAGGTTAATGACCTTTCCTGTAAAACAGATGAGCCTTTGTAGCACCTCATCAGTCAAACATCTCTATGTTTCAAAAATTCCCCGTTTCCTCGAAAATCTCTCTCTACAAATTGCAATTAAATCTACAAGCAATTTAATTGAACACCATTATGCTTGGGTTGCTATGCAGTGGCTACAGCATTCTGAGTAGTTTTTAACCGATTGCTTTTCTGTAGTTTCATTTTAATCAGTGGCATTTACTGAAGATGTTCTTATTTGTTTATTTCTGGAGCGCCCATTAGCAATTGCAATTGAAATGTTTGGGAATGTGAACATAACTTTCCATGGTTATATTAAAACTCACTGGTTGCTCTCTAGCTCAAGTAACAAAAAAAAGACAAGCCCTAACTCTCTGGTATTTGGGTCAGTAGATATGGCTCATATCATCCTTTTACACCTGATTTATCATTGTTACATGCTGGTTTAATAAGTGGGCCTCTTAGTGGGGTTTATGTCTCCACAACATTTTTTTTTTAGTTGTCTTGATGCACATTTTTCTCCAGCTCATTTTCTCTTGTTTAACCTGCCTGAAAGGAATAGTTCCCACCAAAATTAAAATTAGATTTAAATTTACCCACCCTCAGGCCATCCAAGATGTCAATGTTTCTTCATCAGAATAGATTTGGAGAAATGTAGTCACTTGCTCACCAATATATTTTCTGTAGTGAATGGGTGCCGTCAGAATGAGAGTCCAAACAGCTGATAAAAACATCACAATAATCCACAAGTAATCCACACCACTCCAGTACATGAATTAGTAAAAGTGAGTTAGTAAAAGTGAAAAGCTGCATACAAAAATCCATTGTTAAAGCATATTAACTTTAAACTGTCACTTCTGGCCAAAATATCAGCCCATAATCCATAATAACGCCTCTCTCCAATGAGGAAGTCCATCCCATGTTGTCCTCTCACATCAAAATGCAACAACATGTTTGTTTAGAACTGTTTTGGACTAGTTTCACTTATAAACTGTGTTTGATCTGTGCATATTTCCTGATGAGACGACTTTTTCACAGGCAATATTATGGTTGGAGGACCCACCATTATGGTATTATTATTATGGTAGCCGGAAGCAACAGTTTGAAGTTAAAAACGTCTTGATGGATTTGTTTCTTTCAAACAGACAGCTTTTCACTTCACAAGATGTTAATTGATGCACTGGAGTCATGTGGATTATTGTGATGTTTTTATCAGCCGTTTGGACTCTCATTTTGACCAGGGTTTCCACGGGTGTTTTAAAAAGTCTTAAAAGTTGTATCAATTTTAAGGCCATAAAAAGTCTTAAATGGTATAATAAAGTCTTAATTATGATTTCAAGAGGTCTTAAATTTGGGGAAGGAAAGACAAGAATTGCGATATGGCTTAAGTGATGATTAAACTTAAAAAGGCTATGATTCCATTAAATAAACATAAGTGATGTACGTTTCAAAGTGGCGTGCTGCGCTGCTTTATGTTCTAAGGTTACTGGGGAAACTGCTATATTTCTGCCGTTGCAAAAGCGCCTCCTGCTGACAGAGAATGAATTTACATTTTCAATAAGCGCGTCTGCTGTTCAAACCAATGCAGAATTCAACCCATGTTTTTACGCAGCAAACGCGCAGAGTTGTAAATGTGAACTGGTGGATTGAAAATAAGATTATTCATTATAAAAATCTAAACAATTAAGACAGCAAAATATAAATTTTCTTAAATGAGAACATTTTGTATATGAACTGTAAATCATGTTTTTTACAGTCATTTTACAGTTTAATATGTTCCCATTAGACATTTAATATTTTACCATAGACATTGCCCTATCACGCTCGTATGGTATTCATTTTATTTGTGCAGGTCTTAAAAAGTCTTAAATTTGAGCTTAAAAATCCTGCAGATACCCTGTGACGGCACCCATTCACTGCAGCGGATCCATTTCAAGTGATGTAATGCTATTTCTCCAAATGTGTTCCAATGAAGAAACAAACTTATCTACGTCTTAGATGGCCTGAGGGTGTATACATTTTTAGCAGATTTTATTTTCTTTTCTTTTTTTTTTTTGTGCTAAATTATTCCTTAAAAGGCCTAAGTGTAGGTTGCAACACCATGTGAGTTTCATATGTTTTATATAGAAAGTAATTATTTTAATTTGTGTTCTCATTCATGTCTCAGGACAAGTTATAAAGTGTAATATTTAATGTTAGGGGTTAAAACAAGCATTAAGTATGCCAACTGTCACTTAAGTATAAGCAATCACCCTTAGCAAGCACCTCTAATTCAAATTCCCAAACCTGAAGGCTGACTCACAATCAAACAGAAAAGTGACTGGGGAACCAGTTGACTGCTGTTTGAAGCCCAATTCTGATTAGCGATTAGTTTTATTAAGCTAAAAATTAAAAATTCTTTGGTTTTGTGTGGTTAATCAGAAAGGCCTTTTCTTGCTGCAGTGTAGGATTTCAGCCACTCAATTTTAACTTCAGTCAGCACATTCATTATAATGAGAAAAGGCCAACATCAGTTTTACAGCGAAAAGAGAAAATGAGATTGTAAACTGCCTTCAATAAACCAACGCTTTAATTAAAACACTACAGGTTTGTTAACCCAATGCAGAGTGCTTGGAAAGGGTGTCTGTATCTGCAAGTGTTTAAACGTGAAGTACTTAAACTTATTTGAATTCTTAAAATGCACATTAATGTATGAATTTTATTGAATCAAAAATATAAAACCAAGTGGCATTTTCAAATAAAGTAAGCTTTTCTCAGAACTGACTTTACTTCTTTTGCTGTTTTGCAATAACTTTTAACTAACTGCTTTCAAGTAACACTTCACAACATTTCACTAAAAGTGTCCTAATTTTTGGCTTACATTTGAACAATATATTTTGTTTTATCATTTAAAATCTAACATTTTTGTGAAATGATTTATTTGAAACTGCACACTTAATGAACAAATTATGATTTTCTCAGAACTTTTGTATTTATTTATTTTGCTGTCTCACTTTTGAACAATATGTACTGTTTTATCTTTTAAAACTTTTTTTGTGAAATGATTCTTTATTTTTATTTTGTTTTAAATGCCACTTGGTTTGATCTATGTCTAATCCACATAAATTCCACATACTTTTCAGGCCCTTTTTTGTTTAAGTGTGTGTGTGTGTGTGTGTGTGTGTGTGTGTGTCTGATTTTTGCATGTACTGACAAGGATGTTGTGAATCTAAATCTCAATACTTATTCATGAAAGTTTAGAAGGCCTATACAGTTCGGTGGCCTCTGCCAAACTCTATAGCACTAATAGAAATCATTGCCATCAGCCATGTGTCTAAATATGTTTGTAGTCTAAACCGCCAAAGGCTACTACTGCCTGCGCTCCAAGCACACATGACTGCAATTAGCATAGAAAAAATACAGGCTGTGAAAAATACCGTCGCTAAGTGTTAGTCTGAAATTCATTTGCACTTAACAGCGTGCGCAGCGTGCTGGTGTGCGAAAAAGAGTTACTAAATAATGCTGCTTCGGATGCGTATCAAGTCACCGGGTTCGCAGAGCGGGTGCGACCGTCACACCATCCCTACGGGTTCAATGGAATTAGCGCGAATTCTCCTCACACATCACGGATAAGAAGGCGCGCGCGGCGTGGATCATGACTGGCCATTACCATCACTTAATCGTAGGTTGAGTCTTGATTAGAAGAATGGAGGCGACAGAGAACCCCCACGGAGGAAAGAGGCAAACAGATCCACTATCCGCCCGGCCCGGAGAAAGCAGTAGGACACGAGGCTCTTCTCGGAAAACCTGACGTCAATACGCACACGCATGAGGCAGTGTGAACCAAACCACTGTCAAGTAATGTCTTTGCCCTGGGCGAATAGGTTACCCACTTGAAACCAGCACAGGAATCTGCCCTAGGAATATGATTTCTGTGCAATTTCTGTGTATTCTTATTTTTTATTTCCTGTGCATCTTTTATGACTACAATAGCCTAAACACGTTTTGATAAAGCAATATAACAAGAGTGTGTTATGGCATCAGTTGATTTAAGGAGGCAGCACAATTGTGCGATATGCTTTTAAAGTTCAATAAACAAAAATGTAATAGTCCTATTGTGTAACTTTATAGAGACAGTATTTACGGTTAAGTTCCAAACAAACCCCAACAGATCCGTTCATGAATGATAGATTTTGAACTGAATCAGTTGCATTCATGATTCAATGAAACGCTATTTTAAATAATAATATAATATCACTATTTTGGTTCCTGAATGAATCAGTAGTTTGAGTGAATCGGTTGAGTGACTGTTTTCTTTCCTGAATGAATCAACATTTGTAAACGAATCGGTTGAACAATGATTCAAAGTCTCACTCATTAAAGGGTTAGTTCACCCAAAAATGAAAATTCTGTCATTAATTACTCACCCTCATGTCGTTTCAAACCCGTAAGACTTTCGTTCATCTTCGGAACATAAATTAAGATATTTTTGATGGAATCTGAGAGTTGTCTGACCCTCCATAGACAGAAACACAACTGAAATGTTCCCAAGTCCAGAGACGTAGCAAGGAGATCGGTAAAATAATCCATGTGACATCAGGGGTTCAACCGTAATTTTACGAAGCTACGAGAATACTGTTTGTGTGCAAAAGAAAAAAAAAAGAAGACTTTATTCAACAATTCGTCTCCTCCACATCACCCTGTAGGGCCATTTTGGAGAGTATCAGCTGGACGTAAACAACGTATGCTGTTCTGTGTCAGCGGATTTGTGTTCCGAAGATGAACAAAGGTCTTACGGGTTTGAAACGACATGAGGGTGAGTAATTAATGACAGATTTTTCATTTTTGGGTGAACTATCCCTTTAAGATTCACTAAAGCCACTTGTCGCCACCTTCTGGCGTAATTATGTAACTCGCACAAATAGTCACTGAAAAATCCCCACAGACTTCTTGTTAGATTGTAGGAGAGGAACTAACTGTATAATTATCTTTATATTCTGAGGGTCTTTTTCATAACCCACAGGATATATTGTGATAAGATCGTCTCTCCCTTTCATTCACACTCTGTTTGCTAAACCCTTTGCTGTGTTAATGATATATTTCCCTTCAATTAAACTTTTCAAAAACTCTTTTAAACTATTTTTATAGTTTTGTAAGCGATTTCAGATTTTACTACCATTGTGGGTATGAGTCAATATAGGCAAATTCTAACAAACACAGAGACAAAATACAGTATGTGTGTGGGGTTGGAGTGACGATTGCAGGTTAAATCGATCATTAATCCTTTTCACCTCCAGTAGGATTCACGCCCCTAATCGGTGTCATCTTTTGTAACTCAGCATCACTCGAGCACACGCGGAGGAAACCCCCCTCTCATCCTGACGTCAGGCGACTCGTTTAAAAGGCAACTTTGGAGGAATGAGCTGCAACAGAAGGAGCAAAGAGATAGAAGAGGCGACTTACAACTAGCGCAGCGCTACCCGACGCATCTCTCTCTTTTTAATTTCCCACCAAATCAATACTTTCAAAGATGCTCTCCACGCGTATCCAGTGCGCACTGGCGCTCCTGTCCCTTGCGCTCGCAGTCAGCAGCGTCTCAGCAGCACCGACAGATGCCAAACTCCGCCAACTCCTGCAGAGATCTCTCCTCAACCCGGCTGGAAAACAGGTAAACCAAAACCTACATAAATTACTAGTTTTAGTAATTTTATATGTGTTATAAAATGACTTTATAATGAATCATAAAATGACAGCAAACGAACTAAAATCACTGTCCATGGTGCTGAAATCTACGAACGCATCTACATCTTGAGACTAAAGTTCTACAATTCAGGTAGTTTGAACTTGCATAATGTTGATTATGATTAATATAAGCTCACGCAATCATAAACTAATGATCATGCAAACATTAGGAATCAGAAAAGGCAAAAAAAGACAATTTATCAATATATATATATATAAAGCCTAGCGTTAAACACTTTTAAGACAGTGCATTTTAGCCTACATATAAAACGGAAATGAATTCGGATAACAATAAATGGCGGTTGTCAGACAGTCTGACTTCAAAGATTTCTGAAGAGCAAAATTATGACAGTTGCAAACTTCGGCTTTATTCAACACAACGCTTAAGAATTCGATGTAAAACTAAATCAGTGCCTAAATTTTTAGACAGGCATTCGCTTTGTGCAAACGTTCATTTCGATTTTTGTTTCTTCACTTGAAAATGTTTTACTATACCGTCACTAGGGCGGTACTCTTTAAAGGGTGTTAATATGCATCATTTAGGAGTAAATAAGGTACAAATATGTAACTTGCAGGTTTTGTACCATAGGGTACCAACCCAGTGACAGCTTTGTACCTTTTTTCTGAGAGTGTCCGCATTATCCGACGCACCTTTGGCAACAAGTATGCAAACATACTAAAGCCCCCCCCCCCATCTCTCTTAATTTCTTCAGGAACTCGCCAGATACACACTTGCAGACTTGCTCTCGGACCTCGTGCAAGCAGAAAACGAGGCGCTGGAGCCCGAGGATCTGTCCCGCGCTGTGGAGAAAGATGACGTCCGTCTGGAGCTCGAGCGCGCTGCCGGTCCCATGCTGGCACCTCGCGAGCGCAAAGCCGGATGCAAGAACTTCTTCTGGAAAACTTTCACGTCGTGTTAATTTCTCACCGCGAAGCGTTTCCTTTTGACTTATTCGTTTTTACTCCTTCATATTTCTTTTTTTCCCGTCTTTCACGTATTCTTCATCATATCTAAACTGTATATAAGGAAATAAAAGCGATTATATTTGTCGTTTAACAACGATGATAGCTCTAACTGACTATGTTTTTCAAGGCTGTTGATGTGTCATTGGAAAGAATGTTTTGCGGATGTGTGCGAATCTGCTTTTAATTGTACTTTAGCAGATATCACTATTTTTAATTGTTTGTTTGAATAAAATCTATGTTTCAGAGCCAATGCATATTGCATCTTTTTCCCACCAACTTAAACACATACAGACCTCTTCATACAATACTGAAAACACTGATTTTTATAGTGTGTAAAAGTCAAAGGCATGGAAAAAAACGTCCAAGAGGTCTCCTCTTTCCATAATGTTCCAGATGTTTTTTTTTTTTTTTTTGGATT
>NW_015538055.1:3771557-3778966 GCF_001515605.1 Sinocyclocheilus anshuiensis
GGTGTTTTTTTTTTTTTTTTTTTTTGGATGGCAGGTGTGAGTTTGGCAGCTTATCAATAAGCCTGAATTTAATGGTAACCTGTGTGGAAATCTTTCAGACCCATTTAAGAGCCAAAGTGAATGTGAAAGATGGAGAGAGAGAGACTCTATTTGGCAGATGAATCACAGAGGCTCTTAATAACCTTTCGTTTTCAGCATTAAGAGATTCAGTTAAGAAAGCTCTCAAACAATTATGGGTTTGTGTGTGTGTCTTCCAGTTGACAGGTCCTTTGCCCACTGTGTGTGTGTGTGTGTGTGTGTGTGTGTGTGTGGTATCTCACTGTGCAGCCTGGTCTGAGGTTGAATACAGATTGTGAGATTGACAGGGAGACCAGCCATCAGAATTGTTGACTACCGTTCTATATTATGAACGTGTCATCAGCGTTTTTTCTTTTGACACATATATGGCCTCTGCTCTTACTGCCCTCATTCTGGGTATGCACAGTTACATTTAAAACATCATTATCTCTGACATTTACAGAAACTAGGACATAGGAAGACAGCAGGTGCAGTTCACTCTATGGTTGTTTTACTGTCTCTTTTTCTTCTGGTCCTTCATCCCTGACTGCACACATCTCTTTTAAATGTATCTACAAAGAAAACCATGAAAATATAAACTTTTATTTATCAGTTTCATGTGTTGTACTTGGGAAAAATCATATATGCCACCAATTGGTATAATGTTATTTTGCAGCTCAATGATAATTTTTGCAGTGCTGTATGAAGCCTAGTAAAGTGTGTGTGTGTGTGTGTGTGTGTGTGTATGTATGTATGTTCCATAACCTTGTCAGAAAACATATTCAGCCATGTTGTTTCATGTTATTATAAAAGATATGAACATTTTATTAGCTTTAATTTCTTAACTTTGCACTTATATTTCCACTATATATTATTTAGGGCCTATATAAATATAATATATATTTAGTTTATATATAGATTATGAATATGCATTTTTCCAAGTATAAATCTTTGAATAACATACATTTGCTGTACCAGTGAATATGTGTTCATATGTATGTGTGTGGCAACAGCCTTCCTATTCTTTCATGGGGGTCCATATCCACCCACCCACGTATAATCTCTCTATTTCAAAAGACGTCAGTAACTATACCACTCATACAAATACACACACAGACAAAAAAATCCTTTTAAACGGTTCACATTTTCATGCCACACGTCACACCAATCTTGACATCTGCCTCAGAGCTTTTAAAGTGATTAGCAAGCCTTCAATGCACTTCAATATGACAGTCTGCAGCATCTCCATTTATTACAGCTAATTAAAGACTTGAAAAAAGAAGTCTTAGGAGACTGTCGCATTTAATTCAATCTACAAGTGCCAATACTGCATCGTAAAGTGGCTAATTTGTTTTTTTTTGGGGGGGTTGGGGTTGTGTGAAAAGGTAGGCACATTTCCGGGGCCAACAGGTGGCATCGGTTTGTTCTTTCTGCGTGTTTGATATTTCCTGTGGTGGCATTAATAGCAAAAGAGTTTAAACAGCCCTGCCTGATCTCTCTGCTTAATGACACCACACTTTGACTTTCTGGAAGGAGCGAGGGGGCTATATGTTGTTTTTTTTGGGGTGGTTGGGGTTGTGTGAAAAGGTAGGCACATTTCCGGGGCCAACAGGTGGCATCGGTTTGTTCTTTCTGCGTGTTTGATATTTCCTGTGGTGGCATTAATAGCAAAAGAGTTTAAACAGCCCTGCCTGATCTCTCTGCTTAATGACACCACACTTTGACTTTCTGGAAGGAGCGAGGGGGCTATATGTTGGTGTGAGTGAGTGTGTGTTATTCCTCTGTTGTTTAATAGTGTGTATATATGTGTGTGATTTACTTTATCTTAGAAACAAGGTAAACGAGAAATGGAAATGAAAGACAGCATGAACCGTAAAGAAGTTATGAAGATCTCCACAGAGAGAAACACAGAAATGTTTTGTTTTAACATTGTTTAGTACCTCATAAAATTGCAGTAATCACAAGACCGCGAAAAATCTGAAATTCTTCACACTGCTGGAGCTTCATATAATTACACAAGAGCAAAGTCAATATTCGTTTAATGACGTAATATGGCTCCGGGTCCATTAGACCCCAGCGGTTGAAGCAGTTCTCCAAGAGCAGATTAACTGGTGTGTAAACAATGTGTTTTCATTATGCAGTTTGTTTTGCTGTAATTGTCCATATTTTGATTTTAAATCGCACTGTGTAATATCTGTAATATGTGTGCATTTTGATTTCACACTTGAGCGATGATGACGACGATTATTTTGAGTAAACAAAGACATTAGCATGTTCATTCATCCAATTTACTGTTTTCCCTGACTCTCTCTCTCACTAAACCAATTCCTTGTTTTGCTTACTTAACTTTGATTAAGTTGCCATAAAAACAACATCTCCGCAAAGTGGCGATTATTATATTTCCAACTAGATATATACATTTTCTGAAGAAAATGTGAGTGGTGCTTGCCATGGCAAAACTCAGCACTATGTGGTCGCAAAGGTGTTCTGGGTGGTTGCTAGGGTGTTGCTACGTGCCATGCTATAAAAACAATATCTCTGCAAAGCGGAGATTATAATTTCCATTAAATGCAAAAATGAATGTGATAAAAGGTTGATATTAGCATTTGGCTGAGAATAACTCACAATTATGCACAATGATGTCCAGGACACAATGAAAATTAGAGAAAAGGTAAGAATTATTATTTTTTATTATTTTAAATATTTTAAGAATGTTATGATGTACACTTTAAAAAAAACTTTGGAGTAGAAATAATTTTCACTCAGAAATAGCTAGTAAATTTCACAATCAATTACAAAGAAATGGCAAGTAAAACATTGAATTAAATATGACATTTTGAAGTAGACAGACTGAAATACTATTTTCTTCCAATAATCTTTGTTTCAGCTTAAAAAAAAAAAAAATGTCAGTGTAAAACTAATATGAAATATTTAATGTTTTACACTGTTTTAAGGTCACTATACGGCCTTGCTATTAAAGTGATAGTTCATCCAAAAAAAGAATTATGTCATCATTTACTCATTATTCTGTGGAACACAAAAAAGATATCAAAACTACAGAGAGTCTTACTTAAATTTTATCTAACAGATATTATATTTTTTTCACAATGTTGTTTGTTCTTCTTTTTTTTTTTTATAACAAAGAAAGATTACAGATTCTTTATTTTTCTGGGTGAACTATTGCTTCAAGTGTTTTAAACCTCTGAATACCTTTTAACATGGCAAACTTTGTCAAATCCATTATTTCATGGCCAAAAGCACTTGCCAGCATCTTATAAACAACTTTTTTCACACATGCATGCTAACACATATACACTCTTTTTTTCTGAATCTATTAAACACTGTTTCTTGATGGGAGGTGTGTTCCCTACAACATGGGGAGGTTAATTCAGTTCCACCTCAAACTCAAAAGCATTCTCCAGATCTGCTCATGTTCACGCATCCCGGAGCAGTTCCATGTCTCTTTTGGGGATTCAGAACTGATTCAAATTTGAGTTAGATTCCTCTCTCGAGAGCCAAAACTGCCAGTATCAGAATAATTGGATGCAGGTGTGAAGATAGCGCAGGCCTCTGAGTCTTTTTGGGGGAGCAACCAGCGTGAGAGAGACCCCAAGAGGAAAACGTCCAAACTTAGAATTTTAAAAAGTCAGAAACAAACTCAGAAAATGACACACTGCTGTGTGAATGAGGAGAAAAGGCCTTTGGCTGTGCGAGTTCTCATGGAAAAACACGTAAGTGTCATAGAGTGTTAAACTGGCTTTTCACCATACTTTAATAATGCGAACAGATAAGCATTGTCTCTCTCACACACACCACACGCAAATGCACAAAGTGCAATCATGAGAATCTAAATCTATGATGGGTTAGTAATGATGTCTACAGAGAGCTGAGAACTCAATCAGAGCCTCAGCATGAGTGTGTGTGCATATTTGCATGTGTAGTCATTACAAATGCGATCAGGTCTGTCTGCCTGCGTTTTTCCTCCATCATTAGCAGATCTCAGGGGGGCAGTGGCCCGCGGGGTGTGTGTGCTGATGACATAGCACCCCTTGCGCTTACTCCTAATGGGATACTTTCCTCATAACTCATTAAATCTGTCTTCCTCTCTGTGAAGGGTGAGTGAATGTATTTCTGTAAACTAGCCTTTGAAATCTCTATAATCTTTCATTCATTTTCAACCATAATCTACACAGATCAGTATACTTCTAAATGATCTTTGTGACACTTCACTCAAACACTTCACTTGTTTATCAACATACCGATTGTTCGGCTGAGGAAACATATTACTGAAAAAAACTCCAAACTTCATAGACAAAAACTCATAAAACAGTTTTGAGAGTTGTGAAAACGGCATAATGTATAGGAGCTTTATTCAGTGCGTGCCGTTGTAAATATTCTATCAACCTTATATTTCAACGCGGAAGTAAGCCGTTTTCTGTGAATGAGCTTTTGCACTACAAACCAGCGTGTTCATAATTAAGATAATACATTAAAATAATGAGGTAAGACACACCAGTATGCAATATCAAACAGCAAAACGAGCTGTATTGTACAGCTAAGAATAGCTGGAAGCGGTTGAGACCGGAAGCCAGACACATAAAATTTACAAATGGCCACGCCCACTCTTACTGGAAAAATAAGGCAGATAGAAGGGGTGTCAAGCTCAGTTCCTGGAGGACCACAGCCCTGCAGAGTTTAGTTCCAACCCTGCTCCAACACACATACCATGTAGTTTTCAAATAAGCCTGAAGGACTTGATTAGCTGGATCAGGTATTAATTAGGGTTGAATCTAATGCTGCACCCTTACAAAAATTAAAAGTGAAAGTGTAGTAACCATGTTTTTTTGGCATATATATTACCATTTGTATAACCATAGTTTCCTCGCTCCTCCGTCCTCCATCCTATGACCCGGAAAACCGATGGAGCGAAGCCATCTTGAAGGACATGTCAATTCTCTAATTGCACCGCGAGGAGGCGAGGATTGAGGAGTGAGGAGGCTTCCTGAGGAGTCATGAGCAAGGATACACAGGTGTTTTTCATCGAAAAACCTGACGCACGTATAAATTCTCCTCCCCCTACGCATCTGTTGTAATAATTTTAATTTATATTTTACCTTTGCAGTTTAAATAAACCATACATGTCATATACTTCAAACAAGGCATCTTGCTTTATTAATATTTATTATGAATGTCTTAAATAACAAACTTTAACAACTTAAGGGCAGATCCCTTTAGCGCAGCTGATGATGCTTTGAAGTGACACTAAAGGGGGCGAGGATAATTCCACTTGATTCAATTCCTCAATCCTCGCGTCTTTTCCTTGCGTCCTTCCCTCGCCACGTCCGTTCTACGAGGACGTGAACGCTTTTTACAAGTTGGAATCTCATAATCACGGTAATTATGATATGCCGTGAACGCACCTGGACACCCCTGCTCTATAGGGCTTTTCACACTTGAAATAGTTAACCCTGGGTCATTCTAATCATGGGTTATCTTGCTTTATGTTTCACAATGCTTATACTTTACCCAGGGTTAAAAGTTAATCCTGGGTATTCATAAACTGCTAGGGCTGTGAAGCTTTGGGTAGACAGCGAATCGATTCGATTCATGATTCATAGGTTTTCGATTCGATTCAAGAACGATTTTTTGCAAATTCAGAATGATTAAATTCGATTCGATTCACAATTAAATTTGATTCGATTCGATTCTGCATTCTTTAAGTGCATTCACAGGATTATTTAAATGCTTCCCCTAAATTCTTTATTCTTTGTTTTTAGCCGATTCTTGAAGATGGCTAAGGGCTGTGAATCTTTGGGTAGACAGCGAATCGATTCGATTTACGATTCATAGGTTTTAGATTCAATTCAAGAATGATTTTTGCAAATTCAGAATGATTCAATTCGATTCGATTCACAATTAAATTTGATTTGATTCGATTCTGCATTCTTTAAGCGCATTCACAGGATTATTTAAATGCCTCCCCTATATTCTTTAAATGCTTAGTCGGGGGCAAATTACACAGCAGCCTTTATGGTTAGAGAACCATAGGTTATTGAAAGAAAAAAAAAAACTTTTGTCCATTGATGCTAAGGCATGACACGGCATATGTAGAAATTTATGTACGCAAAAAATGTATAAAAGAGCTTTAAAAGTATTATGTATAGGCTAACATTTTGTCACACCAGGGCCGTAGCATTATTTCAGAAGTGACAGAAATATCAAATACAAATTAATACAAATAAATTTTATGTATGTATTATTATTATTATTATTATTTTTAACAAGGAATTATTTTCTTATATCTTACTTTGAATTTGCCATAAGAAATCAAATACACTGCTGGACAATAATCAATCATTTGTAATCTATACATTTTTCCTAATGGCAATTTTATGATTGCTTTATATACTACACCAGGGGCGTAGCATTATTTCAGAAGTGACAGAAATATCAAATACAAATTAATACAAATAAATTGTATGTATGTATTATTATTATTATTATTTTTAACAAGGAATTATTTTCTTATCTCTTACTTTGAATTTGCCATAAGAAATCAAATACACTGCTGGACAATAATCAATCATTTGTAATCTATACATTTTTCCTAATGGCAATTTTATGATTGCTTTATATACTACAAACAATTATTTCAATTTTCTGCACAGAATTAGGTAGAAAATACAGTTTCTGTACTGTAATAAATTATATGTTAATTAGCACTGCATCATTCAGACATTTTATTTATTTATTGTCTTAACGTTTCACCAGTTCATTCTGCTTTTTATTCAGCTTAGCTGCAGCAATAGATGCCTTTGTCAATAGGGATTTCCTGGCACGTCTTAAGTTCTTTGAGCCTGAGATCACTTCTCTTTCTGTGCGAAAACTTCTTTATCTCATTTTCATAAAATATAATGCTATAGTATTTAACTTTTCCTCTCCATCGGTGAATGATGATTCTGAAAGAAAACGTGCCCAATGTCTGTTCATAGAAATCGCGATTCATTCGATTCAGCGTTTTAAATCGATTACTGTCCGAAATCGACGATTCACGATTCAAAAATCCATGTTTCAAGATCGATGCATATGCATCGTCAGGGTTTGTAATCGATGCATCGAGAAAACGAGTGAATCGTTAGACCCCTATAAGCTGCCATTTCACACTGCACATTCCTAAACCCCAGGTTAAAGGGATAGTTCAAAAATGAAAATTAGCCCATTATTTACTCACCCTCAAGCCATCCTAGGCCATAATATGACTTCCTTCTTTCAGATGAATCCAATTGGAGTTATATAAAAAATTGTCTTTGATCTTCCAAGCTGTTTAATGGCAGTCAGCGGGTGTTGCAGTT